>NC_056731.1:630823933-631001433 GCF_019279795.1 Protopterus annectens
AGAACATTTTATAAATACTGGTCTGAATGGTGGATGATATTTCAGGAAAAGTATAAAAATGTTTTTTACAGTGGCAAAATGATGCGAGAAAAGTAGAGAAAGGAAAATATAAAAGAACTTGTAACGATGCATTGGAAGATTTATAACATAATGCTAGAAAGTACTTTGACAAAGAAAAATAATTATATGAAAAAAATCAAGAAAAAAATATAAGAATTGTTATATAAACAAATATATGTTTGTACAAGGAAAACAGTAGTATTAAGTTACTTAAGCAGATTAGTAAAGGAAGATAGTTGCTGTTGTTGGGTCTTTCGGCTTTTCCCAGTTATGAGTCGCCACAGAGGAACTCCGGTCTGCTAATGATTGGTAGTTGATTTTTACATGCCGAGTTACCAGCCCTGACACACAACCTTCAACGAAGGTATGCCCATTCATGCATGTCTCCAAGCAGAAGACGCTCTAACTAAGAATCGAACCGGACAGCGTCTTACTGTGAGGCGACCACGCTACCGCAACACCACCACCGCGGGTAGTAAAGGAAGATAGTATGAGAGAAATAAAAAAAATGTAAAAGGAGAAATAGAAGGAACTCAGGAAAAGATTATGAATAGTGTAGTTCGATATGTACAAGAAATGTTTAAAGAAAAAAGGAAGGTAGTGAAAAGACATGGAAAGTAAAAAAAGTTAACAGAAAAAGGCAAAGAGTTGGAAAAGGAGGTTTCTTTAAATGAACTAGACAGCTATTTAAAGTATTAAGACAATTAAATATAGATTCGGCTGCAGGACCAGATGGAATAGGATATGAAATGCTTACAAATTTTAAGGGATTGGCAAAAAAGAATTATGTAGTGTAATACTTAAATTCATATGGAAGAAGCAGGATAGCAGATAATTAAAAAAAATAGAGACCAATAGTACTGAACAGTAATGAATATAAAATTTTTATGAAAATAATACAAAAGAGATTTGAAACTAAACTGGAAAATATTGTGGAAGATAGCATATAGTATAAAGGGGAAGGGTTGTCAAGAATTCATCATGAATTCATCATTATAGTTAGAGAAATTGTGGTGTATATTATGAACAGAAAAGAAGAAGCAAAAATCATGATAACAGACCCTAATTTGACACAGCTGGACATGAAAGCTTATGGTTAATAGAAGTGAGAATGTTAGGTGATTCTGTATGTCAGCGTATAGTACCAATAAAATAAATATACTTGTAAATGGCTGGTTAAGCCAAGAGGTACATATCAAGAGTGGTATAAGACAGAGATGCCCAATGAGTTGAATACTCTTTCCATTAGTTATGAATGTGATAACATGTGAAATAATTTACAAAATGAAGGAGGAAGAGTATAGAATTCCTGAAGGGTTAAGAATTCCAGCTCTGTTAACATATGCAGATGACATTATAATAATTGGGAAAAACAAAATTTGGATAAAAGAAGTAATAATTTGCCCAAATGAGTGTCTAGAAGTGATAGGGATGGCTTTAAATAAAGAGAAAAGTGAAGGTTTAGGTGATGTAGTAAAGATAGGGGGGTATACATTTTACAATGAATGAAATTTCTGTGTTAGGTATCAAATTTGGGAAAAAGATGAAAAGAGAATTCAATAGGAAAAACAACAGAAGAAATAAAACAAACCTGTCTTTTCTGGAGAACATATAAATTATCATTCAGAAAAAGACTTATTTGATAAATTCAGTACTGATGGGAAAATAGCATACTTAGCAAGTATATTTATGTTGCCAATAGTATTTGAAAATGACCTATTGCAGATAATTTTTATTTATAGGATGTTACTATGCTATTGACCCAAGGATCTTTACAAGCCTAGCTGTTAAATTCCAATACTAGATATGAGATATCGTCTATGCCCAAAGTTTTTCTAGCAAGGGCTACCTATGTCAAGGAGATTAGCTGGGGCTTTATGAGTTCCCATCCAGTATTCTAGGTTGCACTTAACAGGGTCATGGAAGTGCTCTGCTTGATATGGATTGGAAGCCTACTCCAGAGGAATAGCAACCTCTGAGAGATGCATCTGTCTCTCCAGCAGGTCCTGTTTAATTCACAGGCTAGATTGAGGTCCCTAGAATGGGTGACTCTAGTCCAATTTGATTTACAGATGTGCAGCATTTCCATTAGATTTGTGTCAGAGATAGCCCTATAAACCAGACACAAGTTGCCTCTAAGTAGTCTACACACTACTGAGTACAGTGACAGCAACTTCAGTCTGTCCGTATAAGACATGTACTGGAGACCTTGAATTTTCTTAGTTAGAAATCTCTGAGGTCTCTCAAGTTGCTACAGGTGTCTGGTATAGTACACACCAAAGGGAGTACTTTAATCAATAACAGGACTAATGAGGGATGAGTACAGGAGAGTTATAACCAGTTGTGCACGTGAGGCAATGCCTTTGCTAATCAGGCGAGCAAGGTTGATTGCCTTCCTCATCAGAGTAGACACATGGTGGTCAAAGTTGAGATCACAGTCAATTTGTGTTCCCAGGTCTGTCACTACTGAGTTGGTACTTAGGATATTACTGTTTATTTTACAATCAGCAGGGACATTGTTTTTACCGAAGGGAATGATGATGCATTTTTTAATATTTAGTTTAAGACCACGGCATTGGCAACAATTATTGGTCTGTGTAAGCCCCTTTTGAAGTACACTGACATTGCTAGGGGATTCAATGATAGCACCTAGTTTATAGTCATCCACAAACTTGGCAAGTCACAGCCCCTCTGTTTTGGCCTGGACTTCTGAGAAGTAAATGCCAAACAAGAGAGGGACCAGCACTGAGTCTTGTGGGACCCATGTGGTGACAAGTCTACTGATAGAGGTAAAGTCCCCAGTGTTGTTGATCTGTGAACCAGTTTGCAACACACCTGACAACACAGGGGTTGGTATTCAACTGGGTTAGTTTGTCAATTAAGCCCAAATGTGTGATAGTGTCAAAGACCTTGGCCAAGTCAAGACAGGCTGTGTGCATGGCTTTGCTCTCTTCTATGGCTCTGGTCACATTCTCAAAGAAGTCCACTAAATTTAGCAGGCATGACCTGCCCTTGACAAAACTGAACTGGGACGGATTCAGGGTTTGGAGTTCACCTATATCCTTATTTATGAGGTCCATGAAGATTCGTTCTATTGCCTTACAGATGAGGCTGGTTAAACTTGTAGGTCTATAGTCATCCAGGTCTGTTGCAGAACCGCCCTTGTGGAGGGGGATAACAGTTGCTGCTTTCCATTCAGTGGAGACAAAGCCAGTACTCAGGGTATGGTTGAATAGAGTGCCTAATGGAGTAGCTAGCTCTTGTTTTAGAACATTAAGAAAGCAGCCTGGAATGCCATCTGTTCCCATGCAGAGTGTGTTCCTTAGCCTTGGAGAGAGAGCATTGATGACTTAATCTTTGGAGATGCAGAGATGAGGAAATGATGAAGACATGGTTTGTGGTATGCTTGGCGGGTAGGGTAGTGTAATTTTCACGAAATCTGTCTGCTAGCACGTTTTCAATTTCTGCAGGGTCCGTAAGTGTGATGCCATTCACAATTAGTTCAGCACACATCCGAGGCCTACCTTTTAGGTTGCAGATGTAGACGAAGAAAGCCTTATGGTTATGTTTAGCTATGGTTGCTAAATTTTTCTCATATTTGCTCTTTGAAGATTTTATGAGTTTTCTTATTTGCTTGTTTAGGGTGAGGAGGGTGCTCTTCCAGTTCTGGGATATCACTTTTATACTTTTAGACAGCAGCTTCTTTGGCTTATTGTATAATTTATTAGCACTAGATGTCCACCAGGATGGTTTGTTTTTCTTGAGGATCTAGCTATAATCCTATCAGCATGGCTGTGTCTATACCTTTCTGTAGATGTTTATACAGGGCATCAGTGTATACCTTATTACAGCTGTCAATGCCATCTGTGGAAACTGGAGGGTGAAGTTGATTATACCTTCCCTTATGAGGGTATAGTTAGCTTTGGTGAAGTTTTTTAGTCTGACTTCTCCTTTGGGGAGTCCTGGTGCTACTGCTACTTCAAAAATTATGGCTGTATGGCTGGATTTAACCAGTGTGGGCCCTACACTTGAGGTGTTCTATTGGTCACTCATATTGGTGAGGGCCAGTTCTAGAATACTGGGCCCTTTGTGGGGTGATGCACTATTTGTTCCAGAGGATTTCAGTTAAAAAGAAGTTATGCACTCACCATAACGTTCCATCTATGTTGTTGCCTCTCATTTGCTCTTCAACCTATGAGTTTCAGATCCGAGCATCAGATTTGACTTGGCCGCATACCAAAGCTCAAGGCTCCAATATCTGAGCTCCTCCCCTACCCATAATGCTCCTCTCCTACAAATCCCTCAGATCGTGTTTGCTGTAGCATGTTATGGGTCTATATTATAATCATGAAAGTTTAATTGTCTGAATGCATAAACATCGAACTGTATGCATCAAACTATTAAACGATCGAACACCTATAAAAATATTTGTAGGACCAAAAAAATAAAAACTAATGAGTGTAGGCAGGGAGGCAAGCCCCCCCTGCACCCCCCACACCCCCACTACTTAAATATACCAACTCCGAGATTGCGCTACAGTGTAGGAAAGTGCAATCTCAGAGTTAGTATATTTAAGTAGCGGGGGGGTGTGAGGGGCATGTGCCCCCTTGCCTAAACACCCTTTACCTTTTTTTTTTTTTTTTTTTTTTTTACATGGTCTACTAAAATTTCGATGGTTTAATGTCTCGATCACTAAAGTTCGATATTTAGTGATTCGAAGCATTAAACCTTCGAGATTCTAATGTAGATCCCCATGTTATATCACATAATCATAATATCACATAAGTAGAAAGAAATCAGCTAGAGACAATAGGATAGGCCATAAAGGAATACTTCAGGAACTCAAACAGTAAGGAAGTATTTGTCCAAAAATTCCGTTAGGTCCTTCAAAGGGCAGGGGGATGTAGGGAGGCAAGGCAGAAGAGCACATGAGAGGCAACAACACATATGGAATGTTATGGTGGTTACATAACTTCTTTATCTGATGTTGTTACCTTCATTTGCTCTTCAAGCTATGGGACAAAGTCTCCAGCTACAGAAGAACTTGGAAGGATATTCTGGAGCAGAGCAGAACAAAACGATGCCCTGTTCCTGGGAATAATGTGTAGTTTGTAATGTGCAATAAAGGTATGATGGTTTGACCAAGTAGCAACTGCACAAAGTTCATCAGTGGGAAGTTTTGACCAGAAGGCTGAGGAGGTGGAAACAGACCTAGTAGAATGGGCCTTTATACGACATGGCAAAGGGATGCTCTTTGTGGAATACGCAAGTTTTATGCAACTGGTAATCCAATGAGCCAGGGTAACCTTGTAGACTAGTCTACCCAACTTGTACTTGGAAAAAGAAATGAAAAGTTGGTCAGATTTCTTCAAAGTTTTGGTTCTAGCCAAACAGAAGTGGAGTTGTTTATGTACATCCAATGTACATAGCAGATACTCTCCCCCGTTTTGAAAATTTGGGAAGAATACAGGCAGATTGATAACTTGTAAACAAAACAAAAGGTTAACTAAACTGCAAAGAAACTGAAAATAAATAAATAAAACCACAGCAGAGGCTAGAAACGGAACCTTAGTTTATTTAAAGACACAAACACAGATTTATCTATTTTCAGATTGATAACTTGGTTTATGTTAGCCTTAGAAGCAACCTTGGTCAGAAAGGAAGGGTTAGTGTGCACAGTAACTCTGTCCGTGTGAAAAATCAAATATGAAGGCTAGCACAACGCCTGTAATTCAGATACTCTTTTGGATAAAGTAATAGCCACCAAGAAGATGGTTTTCCAGGTCAGAAACTGTGAATCTACCTTACCTGAAGGTTTGAAAGGGGGCAAGTCTAAAGCCCGTAAAACTAAGGTGAGATCCCAGGGAAGTGCAGGTTCCTTAATAGGAGGACAAAGGAGAAAAATACCTTTTAGGAAGGCCTTGTACAATTTGGATCAAGCTAGAGAGAAAAATTTTCCCCTTTATAAAAATTGGAAATAGCTGCCAATTGCACTTTCACCAATGAAAAACTAGCCCCATTACAAAAATTATATGCCAAGAAGTCCAACACAGCAGGAACTGGGGCTGTAAAAGGATCTAGATTGTTTTTATGAGTCCAAATGTAGAATCTCTTCCACTTTGTGTGTCACAATCAACATTTTTCTAACTGGGGAAGAAAGCCTGGGAGTTCTAGCCATCACTGGAAGTGTAACCAAGTGGTTAGTTTCAGGTTTAGAAGATCCAGATGGGAGTGTCCCGAGGGATGGGACAACAGATCTGGAGAGGTGTTATGAGTCCACGGTAGATAAACTACGTGAGACCAAAGGAAGGGAAACCAGACTTGTCGGGGGCAAAGAGGATCACTTGGAACTTCAACGTCTGAGCTCTTCGCAGAAATTTGGGAATGAGCAGAAGAGGAGGGTAGGCATAGAGCAGACTCGGGGGGCCAAGCATGGACTAGAGCATCTCCCTGTGACTGTCCCTGAGGAGAGAATAAGGAAAAAAACTCGCTGCACTTGGTGTTGGAGGGAGATGCAAAACGATTGCAGCAAGGTTGATGCCATTTCTAAAAGATTATATTTGTCACTGAAGGATTCAGAGACCACTCATGAGCCATCATAATGGCCCTACTGAACCTGTCCGCCAGGATGGTCAACTTCCCTGGAATGTGCATTGTTATGAGAAAGCGGTTGGAAGAAATCACCCATTGTCACAACCTCATGGCCTCTCGACACAAGGGGTAAGACCTGGTTGCTCCTTGCTTCTTGATGTACCAGACCACTGACATCTTGTCTGTCTAACAATAGTTCCTATTGGAAGGGAGAGGAATGAAGGACTTGCAATGCAAGAAGCGCCACTCTCATCTCCAGAACATTTATATGCAGATTGTTCTCTATGGAGGACCACATGCCTTGGACCATTTGTCCCAGATAATGCCCCCCCCCCACCTGAACTGGGACACATCCATGGTCACAGTAGCCATGGGAAGGGGTAGAATGAATGGTCATACCTGGAGAAGATCCATAGACTGGATCCAAAACAGGAGATGCTGCCTGCATTCTCGTGAAATCCTGATTGGGTAATTTAACTGGTAGAGCAGGAGAGACCATATCTACTGTGGCTTAGTGGTACTTCATACTGCTAAGGTCCACTGAAGTATTCTCACGTAAATGTGAGCTAATGGTACCAGGGTGATCATGGCTGCCATGGACCCAAAGCCCTTAGGGCAAGGCTTGCTGGGGGGGGCGTAATGTCCATTATCTGTTTGACATGAGCCCTCAAGGTGGAAATTCTGTCCAGAGATAGAAGAGCTACAGAATGAATGGTGCCCAGACGGGCTAAGATGACGTCTTTACTTGGACTGGTTAAAGATGAGACTTTTTCAGGTTGACAGAAATACCCAGGGTTGAAGCTAGGTGGAATAAGAATTCTCTGGCTTCTAGAAGTCAATGCTTGGTGGGATCAGTTAGGAGCCAATCATCTAGGTATGGAAACACCCAGAATCCTTGCAGTCTCAAATAAGCTGCCATGACTGCCATGCATTTGGTAAACACCCTGGGAGCTGTGGTCAGACCAAAGGGCAGTACTCTGAACTGATAATGACTGGCTCCTAGCCTGAAGTGGATGAACCTTCTAGAGTGTCTATTCATCTTGATGTGATAGTATGCATCCTGAAGGTCTATAGAGCACATCCAGTCATCCTTCTACAGGAAGGGCAAAACAGACTGTATCATGACCACTCAGAACTTTGAGTTGGCGGCTGATTTGTTTAGAGTGGTGAAATCCAGCATCTGAGCTACCCCATCTGTTGGGGCACTAAAAAAATCTGGAGTAGATGCCTGATCCAATCTGGTCTGGGGGACACTTTGGATGACTCTTTTTGAGAGCAGCTTTGAAATCTCTAATGCTGGAACCTCCCACTGATTGGGTGGAACATCAGGGAGGGTTTTGTTTGGAGAGGGTTTCTGGAAAAAGGATACTGAATAGCCTCTGGATATAATTTTCAACATCCAACGATCTTTTGTGATGGCTTCCCAGGCTGTTGGGTGTAAAAACAAACATCCCCTGACTGTCTCCAGAGATGAGCAGTAGGGCAATCCCACAGGATCACTGACTGGGTCTGTCCAAGAAAGAATCTTGAGACTCTTGATTCACTGGACCCCTTCTGCCACAAGGGTGGTGTCTGCCATTATAACCATTTCCCCCTCTGCCTCTGGGAAGAAGGTCTCCCTGTGAATCCTGAAAAGGGCCTTATGATTTTCAGAACCACAACTTCTTACTTTCACACTGGTTCCTGAAAAAGGTCCATTGTGGGGTAAAGAAGCAGATCCCAAAGCCAGACAAGGTCTTTCTGTCCTTTTCACTTTGTGAGAGAGTGTCTTTAACTGCTGGACCAAAGAGAGTCAATCCATCGAAAGGGGTATTGGTGAAGAACACATTGTAGGGTTCCGAGAAATCACACAGAAGCATCCAGGCATGGCGTCTGGTGGCATGAGAGATTAACCTCATGGACGTGTTAGAAATACACTGAAGGGTGGCCATTCTGGAGGAAAAGGTCTTCTGCTCCTTGGCAGACATGGATCCTGGGACAGAACATGGATCCTGGGACAGAACTAGAGAATTCCTTAACTAAGTCCCTATGTACCTTGGTTACATGTACCAAGTAGTTCAGTGCTAACAATGCGAAGGTTGCTGAAGCGTAAACCCACTTCAAAAACCTGTCCAAAGCCCCAGACTCCCTGTTAATGGAGGAGGATGAAAAATGGAGCTGTGCTGTGCCAGCTCCTTTTTGGTGGTAGCTGCAACCACCATGGCATCGATGGGAATACCCTTAGTCCAGCAGGGGCAGTGAGAAGGAGCACTAAGGATCTTATCAGGCCGCTTGGGGATTGGTTCAATGCATCCAGTTCCTTCCACGTCCTCTGTGACACAAGGTCAATAAGGGGGTCCGCTGGGGGGGGGGGGGGTTCTCCAATAAGTAGATGGGCCTGACTAAAGGCTTGCAGGAACACTAACTCCTCTGGGTTAGGGCTTTTGGAAGACCAACCACCTTTTAGGTGTAGGATTTCCATGAGGTCTCCTCAGGTGGTGATCTGGGGGACTCTTCTTCTTCATTGAGATTGCCGTCGTCTGTGAGGGATTCTAAAGGGGAATCAAAGTGCCTCTTTTTGCAATGGTGTTTCCGAGGGACTCCCTCAATGGGGTGCTCTGTGGAGGTATCTGAAGACTGCGGGGGTTCCAAAAGGGAAGTAGAATGGAAGCCATTTTGGGCAGGCTGTCTTACAGGAGACAGAATAGATGTCTCAGGCACAAAAGCTGCTGGAGGGGTGCCAGGCTCCGAAGCAGGTACAGTCAAGGCAATTCTGGGTACAGAGAGAACCCGCTTCACTACTGGAAATGTAGAGGGAAGTCAAGATGCCATAGGCACCCCTGGAGCTGAAGTGGTCGATGGGGAAGCTCCGCAAATCCCAACCTCTCCTGGATCCATGTGTGGAATCAGAGCCAAGCTATCAAGTGCAGAAGCTCCGAGGGGAAGAGACAGTTCCAAAAGTTTCATAGTGAACGTCAACCCCTTGGAACTGATGCCAAAGCTACAGTTCCGAGAATCACTCTGGTGTGAAACAGTCTGTGACAGGTAAGTCAGAGAGGCCATCAGAGCAGAGGCAACCACACCTGTCGACTCCAACATCTCAAATCCAGGAAGCCTTGGACCCGAAAACTCCAAAAGCTGAGGTTGAATCGGAGAAGGAGAGATAAGTGTAAAGTTCAGGATACTGCTTGAGGATCTAGGAGGGGAAAGAGCAGGCAAGATTGCCAGCTGGATTTGTGCCATGAGAAATTTAACCATCACGCTGTCCACCTCAACTTTGGAAAGCCTGTGAAAAGATCTAACAGAACAGGCAACCGAAGCAAGCCTGGAACTGGGCCTGGGCTGTTGTAGGAGGGGGACTTGGGTCTGGCTGTCACTGGCTCCAGGGAGAAGCTTCACCTCTGGAGATGAGGGGAGGCCTGGATGACTACAGGAGCAGAAATGGTCAGCTTTGAAGGTCTAGAAGCCTTGGCAGGAGGTTCCCCCGAGTGAATGGATTTACTGGGGGATCTCTTCTGCTTCTTATGTTTTTTAGTAGGAGTTTGAGACCCTGAAGTGTATGAAGTGACTGAAGATAAAGAGTTAGGAAGAAGGCCTTTCAAAATCAACTTGCTGCGTCTATCAATGTGTCCCTATTAATTAAAGCCAGCACAAATGGAGCAAGGTGAATCCAGGTGAGCCACACCAAGGCACACCATACATTTGGAGTAATCCTCAGAAAGTGGGATTTTGTTCTCATAAGTGCTACATTTCTTAAAGCCTGTGGGTTTGGAATCCGACATGATTAAACATAACCAACCAGACCACAGCATACACACACTCAATATTTAAACCAAAAACTGAACTAGTATAAAGACAGAAAGTTAAGAAAGTTATTTATATGTGTATAAGTATATATATATATATATATATATATATATATATATATATATGTGTGTGTGTGTGTATGAATCTAGGACTATTGAACGAAATTTCAATAGTCCAAATCCACATTCACCGAGCACACTTTAGCAGAAGCGCTTTCGCTAAAGTCCTCAAAATAAACACCAAAAAATAAAAATAATAATAAAAAAAAAAACAAAAATCACATAACTAACATTTACGAAGGGGGTAAGCCACCCCCCACCCCCCACACAACCCTTACTTTTATATTCTCACTCCGAGATCACACTACAGTGGGGAAAAGGGAATATTCCCTCATCCCCACTGTACTACCATCTCAGCAACAGCCATTCCCCCCTGATTTTCTATATCTTATCATACTTTCGCAAAAGTGCTTTTTCGGTGAAAACCACTTTCGCGAATGTATGATCAGCGGTTTCACTTTCGGTGAAACTGCCGTTCGTGCATTAGTATGGATCCCGTGTGTGTGTGTGTGTGTGTGTGTGTGTGTGTGTGTGTGTGTGTGTAAATATATATATATATATATATATATATATATATATATATATATATATATATATATATAAATAACAGTAGAAAAAGAGGTAGGGAAGGAAATGCATCAGACAAAATTCTACACAAATTTACCAAAATCAGAAGAAACAGAAGACTGCCAGATAAGGATATGCATTTTCTTTAGAAAATATCTAATGGTATACAAAAAAGACTCACTAAACTCACTGAAAAAAAACCCAAGTAGCTCAGAGTGTGAGATACCCAATGCTAAACGAAGTACGGCAATGAGATCTGAGGGATTTGGAGGACAGGTGCATTGTGGGTAGAGGAGGAGCTAAGATGTCAGAGCATGGAGCTTTGGTATGTGGCTGAGTTGAATCTGAAACATAGGTTGAAGAACAAATGAAGGCAACAACATCAGATCAAATTCTAGGAACTTTTGTGTGAGTGAGTATGGGCTCGTACAAGTTTCCCAATTAATGGAAGGATAGTTGAAGTCACCTATGACTAGGTGTTACGTTGTACTTTTAAAATAGGTCTAAACAAGCTGTGTGATTTTATATGGGTTTATTATACATACACACACACACACACACACACACACACACACACACACACACACACACACACACATATATATATAGCACTGAAATAAACAGGACATGCTGGAGGGACAGATTCATAACCCAGAGGCTCCCTTCACTCTGGAATAAAATCCCAGTCCAGGTTAGGCAGAGTCCTTCATTGACTCTCTTCAAGAGGAATCTTGATGAGTGGATGGGAGATTGTAGGTTTACCCCGGGTATCACTTCTGTGTCACTGTTAGACAGAGGCACAGTATACCAACCTCAAAAAAGGGCATAGCAAAATAAATTTAAAATGGGTGGCGAAAGCCAAACACACTCTGGCTAGGCTTATAAATGCCCTAGGGCAGATAGCCTAGTATGAACCTATATATATATATATATATATATATATATATATATATATATATATATATATATATATATGTGTGTGTGTTTATACTTATTTTTTTATATAATATGCATTTATATGGGGTCCTAGATTAAACCCAGTAAAAGAGGAGTTTTGTATGTAAATAAAGAAAGAAGTTTAGGGTTAATTAATTCAGTGGTATATGGTGCTTCATTAAATTTGTACAAAGTGTTAAAGGTGATAAATGAAAAAGATGAGAGATTAGTAGCAAAACTGTATAAATACAAGTATGATAAATGTTGGGGTATGGTAAAAAAAGAGAATAAAATAATCTATAAATGAAGAAATAAAATGTTACCAAGAATAAAGAAAAGGTCAGAAAATGATGGTATAAGAATGTACTGATAAAATGTTACTATGTAAAACCATGGGAAAATCTACAGATGAAAAAATTAAAGTTATAATAATAAGTAAATGGTGTAATCTGAAAGCAGAATGTCAAGATTTTTTGTGGAGACTGGTAATAGCCAAATTGCATGTAAAGGAAATATGCCATATATGAAGAAAATTGACAGAATATATTTACACTGTCAAGAAGAAGACACTACAGAACATGTTTTTGAAATGTGAAAGAGTAAAAAAAGTTATGGGGAAAACAATGTAAAGAAGATTTTTTCAAAAATATAAAAAAACTGGATAATATAAACATGGATATGATTAACTATGGATATTATAAGAACATAAACAAAATATGTTAAAATAATAGATAAAAGTTATTTTATGATACATGGGATATAGTGAATGAAAGAATAAATGAAAGCATGTTTAGTGGTACATGGATTTTATCAATAACCTTAAGTAAAATCAGATGGTGATTATGAAAAAAGGAGTGGGAGGTCTAAAGAATTTAAATTTAGGATGACTGTGTAAACAGATTTGTATATCTATATATTTCTACATTTGTAAATATTTTTTTAAATAAGTTACTTTTGTATATAAACGATGGATCTTTACTCTTTTCAATACGTGCTGTGGAATCTTTTGGATCCACCTGAGCTAACTCAAGAAGATGGAGCCTCAATTTTACATCACATCTGGAGGATGGAACACTCAGTAGTCGCCCCTGCTCAATGCTGATTTTGTATTTTAATTTTTTCTATAACTAAAGTTAGATTTTAAACTACCAATTTTCTCCAATAAATCTGTGTTTTCAAAACGAATGTTCCAATTATTTTGTGAAATCAGCAGAGCCTAGAATATCCTGTACATCAGCTCTAGTCAAACTGTAGCTGTAGGAAAAGCATCACTTTTGTAATGTTTGGTAAATGTGTGAAGAAAGAATCAAGTAGCTGCTTCGAAAATGGATCAGAATTTCATACCTTTCCAAAAATCAAAACAGGTGCTAACTGGCCTAAGAGACCTAACATTCTTAGGAGGATTTCTGCCATGGCTAGAACAGAAGAAATAAATGGAAAAGGAAAACGAAAGTTATCTGGAAATGGTTTGTTTAGAAAATGGCTCTCCATTTTCTTACAATCATAATATACAAAAAGTTGATTAGTTTTCCTACAAACTTCAGTTTTATCCAAATAATATATATGCTGTCTATGAGCATCCAGGCAATGAAGAACTCTCCCTCTCTGTTTGTGCAGTAGGGTAAAAGTTGTGGAGATTAATAGCTTGTTAAGAGTAAAATCAGAAACTAATTTAGCCATAAAGGCAGGGTTGGATCAAAGACTCAGCCTGCTGCTGTGAAAAAACAAAAAAAGATGAATAGACACAAGGGCCTAAAAGTCAGTTAACCATCTAGCAGAAGTTAAGACAACCAGCAATAGCCTTCTAAGTTAAACATTTTAGAGAAGAGATGACCGCAGATTTTAAGAGACCAGTTGTCATATTAACCTCTGATGCACAAGGTTCGATCCTGACCTCTGGTCATTGCCTGTTTGCAGTCTGCATGTTCTCCCTGTGTCTCTGTGGGGGTTCTCCCCACCTCTGAAAAACACGCTGATTGTTTTCATCTCAAACTCATGAATGGAGCTGTGGGCAGTAGCACAGCCTCTACATGGTGCCCTATAGGGGGAAGAGTTGTATAGACAAACCGCTTTGGCATCTAATGTGGTGTGTTGTATCCTTGAGATAGGAGAACATGGATCACAGACTGGGCTCCATGGCAGGGCTAGGTAATCCAGTCATGTTGACCAATGTCGCCAAATGGGCATGCATATTTGCTGGTGATAAGTGGATTGAAGACCCGACCTACATGAAGGACCCATGACAATAGTGAGAGGAGTGTATGTGTGGCCAGTGTGTGTGCCAACCATAATGGCCAGCAGCTCTGGGTCAATAAGTTACTGGCCGGCTGGTGTCCAGTTGCCCAGCCTGGGTTACCTCAGATTCTGTTGAGCAGAAGCTGGACAAAAAAAAAAAACAATCAACCAGCCAAACATGAACTAAGAATTGAAGATCAAAGGCAAGAAAAAACAAACTGCTACTAAACCAGAACAGCTCCTGATGCCAAACAGCAGGACTAAACGCCTCCCAAACACACGTATGCCTGTTCTGGAAGTCAAAAGCAAAAGCAGCAAGTTGCTACTAAGCCAACACAGTTACTAATTCCTAGCAGCAGAACTAAACACCTCCAATAAGCACAGTCAGAGAGGTAAAACTCCTCAAAGATAAACACAGCCAGATAGCCAAACTCACTGAAGCAGGTCTATTTAAATTCCAAGGGGATAAGCAAACAAGACACCAATAAACGAACAACTTCAATTTTATTAAGCACCACGATTCTGCTTTTCATCGGCGCCCTGCGCCAACTTCTTCAGACTTTGAAAAATAACAACTCACACTTAAGTGCTGCTGCATTTAAAGCCATTGCAAGCAAAGTCTATTACAAAACACACCCTCCAATTACCTTAAAGGAACAGGCACAAGTAGCTTCAATCTAACTAAAATGTTCCTATCCCATAAACACACAATATAAAAAGTTGTATGTGATATAAAATATACAACTGTAAAACTAATACTGTTCCTTGCATAGCTTAATTATATTATAAAAGCACACTTACTTTGAACCAAATACGCATAATAATACTGACACATTAAAATAAATAAAAAAACATGCCATAATATTTCAAATGTTGATAAAAAGACATTCCATCTACCAAACATGGTATAAAATATATATATAAAGATCGCTCAGCCAGTCCTACGTCCAAATCACACCCGATGTTATACCCCCATGCATCATCTTTCCAAACTCAGCTTAAGGACACAGCTGATAGATAACATACTATTGAGGCCGGGGTGATGGTAGGCTTCAAGTCTCAACTGCCATCCCTGAAATTAGAAATGAAGGAGCTTATGTGGCAGTTGAGACTTGATTTGATTTACTGAACCTACTAAATAAATCACGACAACATGAATTGGTGTTAACAATGGGTGACTTGAATGTACATATCAGGACAGAGAGAGCAGGACATGCAGATGATGTGGTACTACAAGTAGACTCTGATCAAGAACTTCAGCAAAGGATAGGGAAATGGAATGTAAAACTGAAGGTACATGGGATAAAACTAAGTATAGATAAGGCAGTACTAATGGTAGCAAATTGATGAAATCAGAAGAAGCTGAGAAGTTAGGTAGAAGGGAAGACAGTGGAGCTAGTCAATAGCTCTTCACATATCTGAGAGGGATGGTTGACGAGAAGGGAAGTCTGAATGAAGAGGTCAAAGCTAGAATCCGAGGAGCTGCATCCAACTGTCATAGAGTGTCAATTGTAGTGTATGACAGAAGAATGCCAAAGAAGCTGAAAATTAAGGTGTACGATACAGTGGTGTGACCATTACAATGGTTGACTTGAATGTACATATCAGGACAGACAGAGCAGGATATGAGGACTGCCTGGGTTCACGTGGGTGGAGCAACAAGAATAAAAAAGGAGACCATTCTAGACTTATGTCTGGCAAACGGCTTGACAATAGCCAATATGTGGTTCAGAAAGAGAGACAGTCACAACATCATATACAAGACTGGGGAACATGCAACTCGGGTGGAATTCCTGCTAGTATGCAAAGGGCACTGACGTAGAATCAGTGATTGCAAAGTAATCCCCAATGAAACAGTCGGCCCACAGCATGAACCACTGGTTGCTACAATCAGCTGCAAGCAATGGTCACAGAAGGCTCTAAGGTCAACAGAGACCAGGCTGAAGACCTGGAAGTTGACTGGAGAGAAATTACAACAGTTCGAGGAACTACCCAAGGATCCAGCATCCTAAGAAAAGGAGTAAATAGGTGGAGTTGAAGAAGAATGGTGAAGTGAAGGAGAAAGTGGAAGATAGAAAAGAATGACCAGTCTAGGAAGGAATACTGGTTGAATAACAAAGAAGCTAAGAAATGAGTTGCAATAGCAAAGAACAAGGCATCGGTGTCACACTACCAGCTTCTGGAAAGAGACTCAGTAAATGGCACAAAGAAACTGCATTAGGTTGGCAGGCAAAGACAGAAAGATAAAGAACATAGTCAGACACCCTTCATAAGATATGGCAGCAACAACCTGCTCACCAGTCCACTGGACATCAAAGGCAGATGGAAGGAATACTTTCAGCAGCTTCTGAATGAAGAAAACCCCACAGAAGTTGTACTACCCCAGACAGCCTACGATTAAAGAAGAAGAGCCCACCCTTGAAGAAGTAAGAACAGCACTTAGGAAAATGAAGTCAGGGAAAGCAGCAGGCTCAGATGAGGTCACAGCAGATATGACAAAGATGCTGGGTGAGATACAGGAGAAATGTCTCCTGGGGGTATGCATACCAGTGTGGACAGAAAGGCATATCCCAGATGACTGGAGAATTAGCACACTTGTACCAGTGTACAAGAACAAAGGGAACATCCACAATTGTGGGCAGTACAGAGGTATCAGACTCCTATCGCATTGCATGAAAGCTCCGTAGAGGGTGACTGATCAATGGATACACAGAGTAGGAAAAAGTAAGACAGGAGATGAGCAATTCAGATTCAGATCAGTATGCAGCACAAATGACCCAATGTTTGCAATAAGACAGACAGTTGAGTAGAAGCTAGAGATGAGGAAAGAGTCCAACTGGACATTCCTGGACTTGGAAAAAGCATAGGAAAAGGTCTCAAGAAAGCTGATTTGGGCAGACTGTGGTGGATAAAAGTTCCAGAAACATTAGTAGAATTAGTGCAGGCTATGTACAAGGACCCAATGACTCAAGTAAACAAACATAAACAAATTTCCCTGGACATCCATATCCCGTCCCCACCCCCAGCCAAGGAAATCAATGTAAAGAATTTCTCCAAAGCCAACTTTGCACTTCTCAAGACTGAGGTGGAATCCTTCAAAGCCCCTGGGCCAGAGGATAATACAGCCCAATCCGCAGAATCCTTTACAAATGCATTCTATAAGCACCTGCAGGAATGCATGGATCGTGCTATCCCAAATAAAACCAAGACTCACTCCTCCAAAAACAGGAGACCGGTCTGATGGACCCCGGCCATAAATAAGCTATACAACAGAAGGAGGAAGCTACTACATGACAGAGCAAAATCCCAAAAAGGGAAGGCATCACTGATCAGTATTAGCAAGAAACTTTGATCCCTCATAAAATCATCAAAGGTCAGTTTCGAAAGAAAAATTGCCCTAGACACTAAAGATAATCACAAGGCCTTCTTTAGTTATGTCAGAAACATGGGCAGAAACTCCCAGATAAGCTCTGAATTGTTGCATAACAGTACAAAATATACCGAACCTACAGACATAGCCAACATCCTGGCAGACAGATTCAGCGCAAACTTCTCTCCCCCTTCCCCTCCAAAAGAGCAAACGCCTATCCCAACTGAATGTAACCTCCCTGACATCACAGATGCACAGGTGAAAGCTGCCCTCTCCAAAGAAAAAACACAGCATCTATGGGACTGGACGGTGTCCCAGGTTGTGTCTTACATGAGCTCCAAGAAGAACTGAACCCTCACATTAAGTCACTGTTCAAACTTAGCCTTACTACAGGATATGTACCCAAAGAATGGCGTACAGCTACAGTGGTCCCACTCCACAAAGGTGGTGCCACAACGGACCCCGGAAACTATCGCTCCATAAGCCTGACTAGTCTGGTCTGTAAAGCTATGGAGCATATTATCATGGAACTCATAAACAAAGACATTGGGAGCCTCCAGACACTGGACCCTACCCAATTCAGCTTTGTTAAGGGCAGATCTTGCCTCTTAAACCTAGTTGATTTCTTTGAAACAGTTACCAAAGCCATAGATGAGGGCAAGGTAGTCCACACAGCCTACCTGGACCTCACAAAAGCCTTCGACACAATACCCACTCGGCATCATAAATAAGCTTACCAGCTTAAATATCAACCCCTATATCACAAGATGGGTTGCAAACTGGCTCAGAGATAGAACCCACATGGTCAGAATCGCAGGTGCCATGTCCGAATCCAAACCAGTTACAAGTGGCGTCCCACAGGACTCAGTTCTGGGGACTTCTCTTGTTCGGTATATACTTCTCTGAGGTTCAGGCTAACACGGGGGGATTATGGCTGACAAAGTTCGCAGATGACTGCAAACTGGGGGCCATAATCGAATCTCCAGCTGACATAAGCATCCTCCAAAAGGGTCTCACAGAGATGGATGCTTGGTGCCAGAACCACGGCCTCAAGCTAAATGCTAAAAAGTGATAAGTCATCCCCTTTGGGAAAAACAAGGTGCCCACAAATTACCACATAGGTGGTAATCCATTAAGTACGGAATTTCTGGTTAAAGGTTTATAGTGCCTGAATATTTGAACTGTATCTTACTGAAATTGGTACACCTTGTTTGCTCTAGCATAGACTAGATCCAGGCCTGCTGAATCTAGCTTTGTTTATATGCTTGTTGTTTGTTTGCTTGTTATTTCCCTGGAAGCTAATTCCACCTAATACGCGGCTTCTCAGCGCTTCTGTGGATCACTAGTGATATCAGCATTGCTTACTGTACTAGTTCCTTGTTTCACTTGAAAGTTACTGTTTGTCGTTTTTGCATTTAGTTACTTGTAACACATTGCACTCAAGTTACCTGGCACTTACTCACTAAAGCAATTATATAAGTCAGCACTAAAAATTAAAAGCACTACACCCTCACTCCCCACTGGCCCTTGTTTTCAATTATTAAGGAATTCCCAATATTATTCTAGCATGTCCAAAGGTCAGTTGTCAATCTCCTCTCCGGTCCAGCTGGTGAATCTGGGAATCTTGAGGCAATGTTATAACTGCCTCATGTACACAGACAATCCTCTCCTCCTCCCACATAACACAAATACTTGAGAGATGCAGCTATTTAGCCAAACTGGAGGCTGAGCTCTCTCAACTCAGGACTGGAAAGACCAGACAGGAGGAGAAGGCAACTACACACACCACAAAACCAGCCTCACATAATGCTACCACACCACTGAATCAAACACATAAACACACAAAGACATACTCGGAGGCTCTGAGTAAAAATTTACCTAAACAGCAGAGGCCTCCAAAGCAGACACCCAAACAACTGCTACCTCAAGACACCCCACAAGCAACACATAAACCACAAAAGCAGTGTGCAAAGCAGTCACAGCCCTTAAGGCCAAATACAACACCAAACATACTTGTCATAGGTGACTCCATAGTCAGACACACTGACGTCCCACTCACCAGGCTGAACAAGGAGAGGGTCACAGTAAGCTGCCTATCGGGCGCTAGAATCCGCCACATAACACAAGCACTCGGGTCACTCCACGGCAGGTACAAATATGACACAGTCATTGTCCATGCTGGTGTGAATGACCTGAGACGTACCTCCCTGGACTACATGAAAAGAGACATAGAGGAGCTCTCTGATTATGTAGCCCAGGCAGGTATGACCCTGACCCTGAGCAGTATCCTTCCTTCACCAAGAATGATGCCACAATATAGAGACAAGATGATCAGCTTTAACAATTGGCTTAATGTCTGGTGTCATTCAAAGGGGATCCAGTGTCTGTCTGCCTGGGATGACATGCTTGACAAGCCACGCTGCTTCGCAAGGGACGGCTTGCACCTGTCACCCCTGGGATTCCGGATATTGGCTAAGGCTCTTGCCACCCCCATAGTGCCATTTTTAGGCAAGGCTCAAATTCTAAACCTACCACCCTAGAAAACAAAAATGTGAAGAAACTGAGAGTAATGCTGCTCAATGCCAGAAGTCTAAATCTCAAAATGCACACAATCGAGGCCCTTCTCAGTATGGAGAACATTGATGTCTGTGCTGTAACTGAAACCTGGTTCAAGGCTCCTGAGAGCACCCCGGCACTGTTAGGTTTTACCTCATATCATGCATTCCGGCCCCAAAACCCGGACCACACCACAAAAGGAGGGGGTGTATCCATATTCATAAAGGATACCCACACCTCCAGGTTTGTGGCAACGCACGAAGCTTCGGAAACCATCCAGGTACAAACTAACCATAGGCAAAACTGCTCTACAAATTGTAGCATGCTACAGGCCACCCTCTCAAACTCAGGAACCCCACACAGCCTTCCTGAAGACACTGGAGGGTATAAATGTATCTCCAAACACCATCATATTGGGTGACTTCAACTACCCGAATATAGACTGGGAACATTACTCAAGCCCTAACTTTCTAGCCCAACGGTTCCTGGAGTTCATAAATTCAAATGCCATGGAACAGCTAGTCACTGTTCCCATGAGAGGAGAAAATATACTAGATCTCATTATCACAAACATGGGGACAAAATGCTCCACACCGGAAGTATATCCCTCATTGGTGAGATCTGATCATAAACTAATCTCACTGGAAATCCACACCCCGCCCCACCCCAAATAAAAACACCACACTGAAGAACTTCTCTAAAGCAAACTTCACACTACTCAAGACTGGTGTGGTATCCTTCAAGGCCCCTGAGCCAGTGGAAATCACAATCCAAGCTGCGGAAGCCCTTACAAATGCCTTCTATGAACACCTCCAGGACTGCATGGATCAGGCAATCCCAAATAAAACCAAGACTCTTTCCACAAAGGGCAAACATCCAGTCTGGTGGACCCCAGCCATTAACAAACTTTACAATAAGAGGAGAAAGCTATTACATGATAGAACAAAATCCATAAAAGGGAAGTCACCCCTGATCATTATTAGTAAAGAAATACGAGCACTCATAAAATCAACTAAGGCCAATTTTGAGAGTAAAATTGCCATGGATTCAAAGGACAATCATAAGGCCTTTTTCAGCTATGTTAGGAACCTGGGTGGAAACTCCCAGATATGCTCAGAATTAGTCCAAAATGATACAAAAATCACTGAACCCACAGACATTGCCAACATACTGGCAGACAGGTTCAGTGCAAACTTCACCCCCCTTCCCCCCTAAAGGAGAGATAACTATCCCAGCAGAGTGTAGCCTCCCAGACATCTCAAATGCACAGGTGAAAGCTGCTCTCTCTAAAGCTAAAAACACAGCATCAATGGGACTGGATGGTGTCCCCGGCTGTGTGCTACACGAGCTAAATGAGGAATTAAACCCGCACATAAGGCAGCTGTTTAATCTCAGCCTTACCACAGGATACGTGCCCAAGGAGTGGCGTACGGCAACTGTGGTCCCACTCCACAAAGGCGGTGCCTCTACGGACCCTGGTAATTACCGCCCCATAAGCTTAACAAGTCTAGTCTGCAAAGCTATGGAGAGGATCATAATGGAGCTCATAAACAAAGATATAGGGGACTTGCAGACATTGGACCCGACCCAGTTTGGCTTCACCAAGGGCAGATCATGCCTTTTGAACTTGGTCGACTTCTTCGAAACAGTCACCAAGGCCATTGATGAGGGAAAGGCAGTCCATACAGCCTACCTTGACCTTGCAAAGGCTTTCGACACAATACCTCACTCGGGTATTGTAGAAAAACTTACCAGCTTAAATGTAAACCCATATGTCACAAGATGGGTTGCAAACTGGCTTAAGGACAGAACCCACAGGGTTAGAGTTGCTGGTGCTATGTCAGACTCCAAGCCGGTCACAAGTGGTGTCCCACAGGGCTCGGTCCTTGGCCCCTATTGTTCGGCATCTACTTCTCAGAAGTACAGGCCAACATGGGAGGACTTTGGCTGACAAAGTTTGCTGACGACTGCAAACTGGGCGCCATAGTGGAAAGTGCATCGGACACGGATATCCTTCAGAAGGGACTCACGGAAACAGATAGCTGGTGCCAGAGCCATGGCCTGAAGTTAAATGCCAAAAAATGTATAGTCATACCCTTTGGGAAAAACAAGGTAACCCCAAGCTACCATATAGGTGGCAATCCACTAAGCACAGAAGAGGTTATCAGAGACCTGGGGACCCAGGTTGACAGTGGCCTTTCTTTTGACACTCACGTTGCTAAAGTGGTTAGAAAGACCTTCTACATTGCCCAACTGATCATGAAGGGATTCACATCCAGATCTAGTGAGGTCATTGTTCCCCTGTACTCTTCACTTATCAGACCAATGATCGAGTACAATGCCCCATTCGGGATGTATCTCACCCGACATCTGCAGCAATTGGAGAGACCCCAAAAGTTCCTCACCAAAAGGATAAAGGGACTCCAAAATCTGTCATATGCTGCCAGATTGAAGAAACTCCAGCTCTATTCAGTTGCATACCGTCTGCTCAGAGGTGACATGTGCCTGACATACAAGGCCATGTCCAACCCGGAATTAATGGCCATGCTCCTCCTCAAAAAATCCAAATCCACCAAAACCACTAGAGCAAGCAACTTAAACCTTAGCACGGATATAAATAGGACGTGCTGGAGGGATAGATTTATCACTCAGAGACTCCCTATGCTGTGGAATAAAATCCCGGTCCATGTGAGGCAGAGCACCTCGCTGGCTCTGTTCAAGAGAAATCTTGACCTGTGGATGGGAGATCGTAGGTTTATCCCAGGAATCATCTCTGTGTCACTGCTGGACAGAGGCACAACAAACTAATGGGCACAGTATTCTTTCATATAAGGGGTGGCGTAAGCCACAAAAATTTGGGCTAGGCTTATAAATGCCTTAGGGCAGATAGCCTAGTATAAACCTATGAACCTATGAACCTATAAGTAATTAGAGATTTGGGGACCAACATAGATAGTAATCTCTCCTTTGATAATCACGTTGCCAAAGTGGTTAGAAAGACCTTCTATATAGCCCACCTCATCACAAAAGGGTTCGCGTCCAGATCAAGAGAGGTCATTGTGCCCCTCTACTCGTCACTCATCAGGCCCATAATTGAATACAATGCCCCTTTTGGGATGTACCTTACCTGACACCTGCAGCAACTGGAGAGACCCCAAAAGTACCTCACCAAGAGGATCATGGGCTACAAACAGATGTCCTATGCAGCTCGACTAAAGAAACTCCAGCTCTACTCAGTTGCTTACTGCCTACTCAGAGGCGATCTATGCCTGACGTACAAAGCCATGTCAAACCCAGAATTAATGGACATGCTCCACCTCAAAAAATCCAAGTCTCTTAGAGCTACATGCTCCAGGGACCTAAACCTCAGCACAAAAATAAATAGGACATGCTGGAGGGACAGATTAATTTCCCAGAGGTTCCCCTCACTCTGGAATAGAATCCCAATTGATGTTAGACATAGCCCCTCGCTGACCCTCTTCAAGCGAAATTTGGACGCGTAGATGGGAAATCGCAAATTCACCCCTGGGATCTCTCCTGTGTCCCTGCTAGACAGAGGCACAGTAAATTAATCTTAAAAGGGTACCTTCTGTGACCTACTTTACAGAGGCACAGTAAGCTAATCTAATAGGGAGGCGGAAGCCAAATACACTCTGGCTAGGCTTATAAATGCCCTAGGGCAGATAGGTTCATAGGTAGATACTAGGCTAAGTATGAACAGTGTTCGGTCTCACAGAAGAGTTCCCAGTGGGAGGGGGTGTGCACCAGGGTTCAGTTCTGAGCCCACTGCCGTTCATACTGGTGATGGACTACATTAGCAAACAGGTCGGAGGGGACAGATCAGTAAAGTTGCTGTACGCAGATGATGCTGTACTACAAGCAGACTCTGATCAAGAACTTCAGCAAAGGATAGGGAATGGAATGCAAAACTGAAGGTATATGGGATGAAACTAAGTACAGATAAGGCAGTACTAATGGTAGCAAATTGATGAACTCAGAAGAAGCTGAGAACTGAGGTAGAAGGGAAGACAGTGGACCAGGTTAATAGCTCTTCAAGTATCAGGGAGGGATGGCTGATGAGAAGAGAAGTCTGAATGAAGAGGTCAAAACTAAAATCCGAGGGGCGGCATCCATCTGGCATAGAGTGTCAGTTGTAGTGCATGACAGAAGAATGCAAAGAAGCTGAAAAGTAAGGTGTACAATAGTACTATTGTATGGTACAGAAACCTGGGCAGTAAAAGCAGAGCAGACGAGAAAGCTAGAGGTGATGGCAATGAACTGACTGAGAAGGATGGTGTTATGCACACTGTTTGACAGATGAAGAAATAAGGGTATAAGAGCAAACGCCAAAGTAACTTCAATTGTAGAAAAGATCAAGGAGAACAGATTATGGTGGTTTGGGCACATGTGCAAAAAAGCAGAAGAAAATGTGGTGAAGAAGATTTGGGACAGACAGGAAGAAGGTAAGTGGAAACAAGGGCATCCAGCAAAGAGATGGATGGATTGTATGAGAGGAGATCTGCGACAGTCAGGCAAGAATGTCGAAGAAGGCAGGAGCTTGGTACTAAATTGAGAAAGATGGTGACAGTTAACACAATACCCTGACCCCATGTAGAAAAATGGGAAAAAGAGGATTGATGATGATGTCTGCAGCTTCAAATGGAGGTTGAGTTATTTTTTTTCCAAAAGAAAATTCAAAATCCTATGTTACAGCATGGTCTAATATGGAAAATCTTTAGAAATCGATTGCCTGGGGGGGATAAGGGGGGGTCGAGAAGGACAATCTATTGTTACAGGATTTGTTATCCAACAGTCTGATATGACCAAATGGTGCACATTTATTGAGGAGCACTTTACATCAGAATTGAGCAATTCACACAGGTAAGAAAGAATAAGGGGTGTCCCTGCTTGAGATGGGGTTTGTCCTCTGTTTTGGTGCCAAAGAGAAAATCTTTTCCATTTGGATAAATAAGATTTCCCAGTAGCAGGCTTTCTTGCCACATTCAATGCCTGTTACACAGCCTCATAAAAAAAGGTACCTAAAAGGAATCAAAAACCTGTCAGCCAAAGAGTTGCGTTCAGATTTTGGAAATTCAGTGAATGAGAGATCCCTTGTCCCATGTCACCAAGTCTGCTCTGTGTGGATGTTTCTAGTGATTACCCTTGGCCAGCTGTATACGAAGAAAGAACCTGTACTGTGTGGGCCAAAAAGAGAGTCACCAATATCTTAGGTAAGTTCCTTCTTACCATTTGAATTCTGGAAATGAGTGGAAAGGAAGAAAGGCAGAAATTAATATCCCTATTCAGGGAACTGAAAAGACATATATCTTCCAGGTTTCTTTGTAAGGTGCCTGGAGCAGAACTGTCTCAGCTGTCTGTTGAGACTGGGACCAAAGAGATCTATTTGATGGATTCCTCACTGGTGGCTTATTTACACGAAAACCTCCCAGTGTAGCATCAGCTCATGAAGGTCTGTACTGGATCTGGAATGTAAGCTGCTGGAAGAAATAAGTTGTGATGATTAATATGACCTCAAAAATTACAGCTAGGCTGCAAAGAGGATAGGACCTTGTCTGTTTATTAACCACATTGCAGTGTTGTCTGTTGCCAATAGAAGAGTGCCTGAAGACCACAACTGATTAAGAGCTTTAAGGGTATAAGAGCCATCATCTCTTTCAGGGTGATGTGCTTGTGCCTGTGTGGCAGTTTTCAATTTCCCTGTACATTGACACCCTGAGAAATAGCAATCCATGTCTGAAACATTTGCTGCCACCATCTAAGAGAGGTTAGGAAGACAGCGAGGACCCTTATATTGGAAAGAAATAGTTTGGTCTATCAAGTGATTTTTTTTTTCTTTACAAAGTTGAGAAATGGAATTGGCAAAGATGTAGGATGAGAACGTTGAGCCCAATCACACACGAGGACTCATAAGACCTTTCTCATGTGAAATCTAGCATGAAGGACTCATCATAATGGAAGAGTCCATGAAACTTGCAGCTCTTAGAAATTCCCTTTAGTGGGCATTTTTGAAGAGAAAAAAATGAGGAAATAAATGTTTTTGACAATTGTTTCCTCCTTCCTACATTATCCTATTTTTCCCTGCCCAATTCCCCACATCCATCACCATGGCTGTCAGCCACCTCCTTTTACACCCATCACAGCTTATATCCAGTATGGCAGGTACTGAGGAAGAGGTTTAATGGCATTGTGGGAGTTTGGCCCTTATCATCCACTGGGGGATTGTCTTATTTTATGCCCTACCCTGTTACTTCCCTCCACTGGTTTCTAGCAATACATGTGAGGGGTGGGTATGCAATGGGGATATGCAGCATATTGCCTCAACTCCAAGGAAGCTTGGCCTTGTTCCCAAGCTACTTACTCCTTTGGCCTATGCCTCCTAGAGTGATATCCTCAACTTCCGTCAGGAATCATCACAGGAGATACCTATGGAACCAAACACTTACCTCAGATGTTAACATCCATCCTTCCCTGCCATTCTGTAGAGCTACTAACTGAACTTGGGTCACCTAGGCATTTGTCAGGGTTTTATCCCTCTACAAGACAGAATGGCTAAGACTGAAGACATACGGATGATATGCTTGCATCTTTTCTAGGGATAAAAAGGCAGTCATCAAATAGGTGCCTACAAGGTTTATCAGAAAAAAAAGATTCTGAGACAAGGAAACAGACATGACTTTTTCTGATTTAGGTTGTGAAAAAAGAGTCACTGTCATCCTAAAGCTGTTAAGGCTTCCTGACAAGTTGAGACGGAGATCAGGCAACTGTCCATATAAGCAAAAATGTGTGTGTGTACCTTGAAGTCTGCAGTAAGCTATTACTGGCTCAAATCTTTGGTAAAGAGGACATAAAAATAAAGTGCTAATGCAATCTCAAAACAAAGAATTTTTAAAATTATCTGTAATTCTTGTGAATGGGAATATACAGATAAACACCTTTCGGTCTAGAGTGACTAGAGTGACTAAAAATGTTTGCTGGGGAAAGAAAAGGGAATAGAATCAACATGGTTGAAACTGAATTTAGAAGGATTTTATCACAAGATGGTCATGTTATGGATAATCTTACCAGTGAAGAAAGATTATTACTAAGAAATTTGAAAGAAAATCAACAGTACAGGTTCATGAAACCTGATAAAGGTGGGGGGATGGTAATTAAGGCAAAGACTGATTACTGTATGAGAATGACCCAAATATTGAATGATGAGTCAACTTATATTAGGGTATCAAAGATTGAAGTCAATACAGCTTATTCAAAGATTGACCTTTTTCTACAGGACGCACTATTTCAGGGGGTAATTAATGAAGTAGAATATGATTACCTTACAGTAAAATTTCCCATTTTGCCAACTATTTTTGGGATTCCCAAGGTCCACAAGGGAATTAGCAACCCTCCATTTAGACCGATAGTCGCTACTAGGGGCTCCAAGACTGAGCCGCTAGCTTCCTTTGTGGACACTTGGTCTAAATCCGCAGTTAGTGAAGCTGCACATATATTAAGAGACTTGTGGCATTGCCTTGAGAGGCTGAGGGAAGTTAAAGACATTTAGTAGTAGTTATGGTTTTTTAACAGTCAATGTTATTAACTTATTTACGGTTATTCCACATCAACAAGGTTTAAATATGTTCCATGAAAGTCTCTTGAATAGTACAACAACTGATAAAAGTAAAATTAATTTGTTGATTGATTTAATGGAAATTATTTAAAAAAATAATTTCATTAGTTTTGAAGGAGAAACCTTCTAGCAGTTTCCGGTGTGGCAATGGGGGCCAAGTGTACCCCTGTTTTTTTCCAATTTGGTATTGCTTGCATGGGAAAAAAAATATATTTTTCCCTCAAAATATAAAGACAACATTATTTTATATAATCAGTCTTTGGATGGCTTATTAATTTTGTGGAAGGGTGATGAACAAACTATTGTTGAGTTTACTGATTATTTAAATGATACAACTCAATTTTTTAAGTTTACCTACACTTGGAACTATGAGGAAATTATTTTTTTAGATACAACAATCAAGAAAACATCTGAAGGTCTCTAGTAACATTTTCAGAAAAGAGACCTATTCTAATTCATTGTTGCACTTCAATAGTTGTCACCCCTTTCACCAGAGAAAAGGCATCATAAAGGGTCAGATGGTGAGAACATCTAGGTTAGTCAGTGACAATGAGACTTTTCAAAAAGAAATTTATAAATTAATAGGAATGTTTTTAGATAGGGGGCACCCCTTGAAACTAAAAGAGGTCATGAAAAAAAGAGAAACGTTATTTTCCAATATTATGGAAAAAGGTTATGGTTATTGACAATGATAGAAAAGAAAAAGCAGGTGCAATGTTTGTATTAAAATACAATGACAGGTCTCATGAATTGGGTTTATGTTTAAGGAATGTGTGGAAGTTTTGTTTAAGTGATCGTACTAAAGACATTTTAGGTTTAGAACCCTCGATAGTGTACAGTAGAGGTAACAACCTCAAAGGTATTCTTGAAAGGGAAGTTAAACCTTGCAAAAAGTCACTTATGAAAAAATGTGGTTCATGTAGATGATGTGGATATATTAATGAAGGTCCATACCTGTGTGGTAAGGACTATAAGTACACCATTTCATGTCCAGGGCTATGCAATTGCAATACTAAGTGTTTAGTTTATGTTGCTTTTTGTACAGCATGTGAAGCGTTTTATGTGGGGAAGATCATTCGTAGGTTACGGGACAGGATATCTGAACACTTGAGATGCATTAAAAGAAAAGATGAACATAACGCACTTTATTTACACACTATCAAATGCATGAATTTAAAAAAAATTGTGTTTTTTGTTATTGATCGTGTTGTCACTACTGAAAGGGGGTGTGATGTTAACAATAAAATTGGAGCCTTGGAAACAGAGTGGCAACTCAGGCTCAACACTTTGAAGTTTCCTGGTTTGAATGATGGCATGGCCAGCCTTAGGCATAGGCCAACTAGGCGGCCGCCTAGGGCGCCGCTCTAGTAGGGGCACTTTTCCAGTATTTATTTGGTGTAGGTAGACTAGGATGGGGGCACCAGATGATGTGGTGGGGGGCGCCGTGGAGCCCTTTTGCCTAGGGCACCAGTTGACTTAAGGCCACTCCTGAATGCGGTCTCTTTGATGCCCATCTTAAAGTTAAAAGCAAGCCAGATTTAAGTATACAAAACATAAAATATGAGAAGAATAACATTATGATTTCTTAACATTAATATTGGGTAGAATTTTAGCAATAAAGAATGTATTCATTATGGTCTGTATATTTGTTTAGGTTTAGATTAATATCAAGTTACATTAAGAAAGATTTTTTCTGCCTGGTTTTATATCTGTGTATTTAGATTGTTTATTATTTTTTTCTTGTAGGGGAGATACGTAATGTTTTTTAAAGTGACTTGTTGTAACCAATTTGTAACTAGCCTGGATGTATGAGTTTTTAGATTGGTTGGTTTGAATGATTAATTAATTAATTAATCACACAATTTACTATTTAAGCGAAGTGTTTGTAACATTCAAATGACTCTGAAGAAGCCAGTGTGCTTATCTGGTGAAAGTGCATAGTCATTTACGTTTTAGTGTTGCATTAAATTTATTTTTCACCGATCAAGACTACCGCTTTTGTCCTTGGTGGCTGTTTTTTTATTTTTATGGTTATTAGAGGAGGAAAAGGCTCTAGCAACTTTCTCAGGATCCAAAGACGTGAAGGTGGGTTTACAGTGGAATTTTTGTGAAGGTATTTAGGAGAATCGGGAACTCTGTAAAACCTGTTTGGCTTATTAAGGGCTGGAGACTGTGAATCCAGAGAGAATAAAGTAGCTGAAAAGGCAGCTTCCAGTGCCCCTAGAACTAGGCTTAAGAGTATCCCTATTATAATGCTCTTAGCATCTTTTCTGGGAGTCAGAAACCTCTTTAACCTCCAATTAAAACAAGTCTTTCATTTTAGAAATATTTTCCCCAAAGGAAATTCCCTCATTAAGGAAGTCAGAGAATAAAGTGTCATCTGCCTCAGAATCAAATCCAGTGAATGAGGGAATCTGAGAGGCCCAATCTAGCCCTTCGTCATCAGAATCCAACAATTCCTCCTCAGAAGAAGAAAACAGAACTATTTTCCTCTTTGAAAGAATGGAAATGCAGAATAGGTAGCAGGCAGTGAAGACAGAAAAAAAAAATGAATTGCTTTAAAGACACCTTGAATAAAACTGAACCAGTCCTCCTTGTTGGCTTTCTGATTAGAAGGTATAGAAGGCAGAGAAATATGCTTAGTTGTTTGGGAATGTTTCTTAGGAGTATACAAGCATATGTCCTTGGGAGTGGTACCATAGGTCGAAACTCTATATGCAAGTCATGGGCATTTCTGATAACTAATAATTGGTGGATACCTCCCTCACCATCAGATAAGTTCAGTCGGGGTTCTCCCTTCCCAGCTGTCTCAGCAGAATGTTCAGTCTTATCAGACATGCAGGTACCCTGAGCAATAAAGCCATCCAAATGGAAGTGTTAGAGGGCCCAGGAAAAGTAGATGATAGACCAGGGGTTACAGGAGGGGAGAGGCATGGAGGAGGAGTAGAATGTTGTCATAGCTGTACAAGCCAAGTCCTGAAGATGTCTGTTTTCTAAGTAAGTCCTAAGGGAGTTATGTTGTCTTATTATAGTCTTAGGGGTGAAGCAAAACAAACAACTGAAATCAAAGTCTGTGAATGGTATATGAAATCTTGCAGTCACACTTGGCTATTCTCCTAACAGACATAAGAAACGTTTCACACAAAAAGTTATAACAAAGAGAAAGGGTCCCCAAAGGGTTACTAATCTGCCTGAAAACTTTGATCTGAAGGTGACCCATGGGGAATAGATGCAAATCTAATGAATGTCTAAATATGTGGACTAGCAGCAGCAAAGTTCATAGCCTTGGCGCATCCTTATGTCCCTCTTATACTGGCATGTCTACTCCTGCTAACTGCAGATGTACAGCAAGCAAAGAAGGAACCAGATGTTCCAAGCTTCCTGGTAAATAAATCCCAATCTGTAATGGGGCAACAGCTTTCTGAGCCCGGATTTGCATTAACGGAAAAGTACCAAAGGTTTCAGTCCAAAATCAAGTAAAACATAACTGTTTATGTCTGTGAGAGAGTTTTCAGTGGCATTCCTTTACATAGCACAGCCATATAACTGACTTACTACTGTAAAGCTGGAAACTGTTGTCCGGGGATAGTTCGGAAGCGTGAGGGAGCATCCCCTGAATTGAATGTTATATGACTGAAATATATACACACCCATATATATATATATATATATATATATATATATATATATATAAACAGTACAGCGCCAGGTTTGAAAAGAAATTGCAATCATCATTAAAACGGCTGCAGTTAACTGACTGTACTTACTGTCTGTCAGGGTGGCACTTTTTTCCAGCATTTGTAAAGCTAACAATGTGCACCCTGGCCACCCATCGAGCTTGTATTCACTGTAAAAACAGAAATCTTCTGAAGGCTTAATGTTCAGTTTTCTAAGGAACTCTACGAAAAGACAGAGAAATAAACAGAAATAGAAAGACACGCAGAAAAAAAGTTTTTCAGTTCTTGTAATGTTCAGCCATTTCCTGGCAAGTCTTGCCTCCATTTATGAGTTTTCATCGGAACTTTTCCATAGCTGCACATGGTCAGAGAAAAGCAAACTCCCCCCAGCAGGAGTGTGAAATAAGCATTACTGACATGTCAGATAATGACTAATTCTCTGACAAGGAAGGCAACATAACCAAACCCAAACAAGCTGTTGCTCTGTTAACGGAGAAGTTCCCAAGAGTAAATGCTGAGCAGACTGCGTTATTTTTAGAATTAATTTTGTTGAAAAAGCAAAGTTTTTGCATCCAACACTGCAAAATGTGATACCATATATGTAAGGAGATTACTCCCATTACTAAGGGTTTGTTATTTACATTTGCTATGTAAAGCATGACAATACACTTTAAGGAATGGCTCAGTTATAAAAATAAATGATTATCTTCAAACTAACAATAACTGAAATGTAAATGAAACTACACCTTGTGATTCACTTGAAGTGTATTTATTTCACAGAAAAATAAAAGGTGGTACATGGACTTGGTTAAAATACAAGACTTAAATGAGGATATTACAAGTCGGAAAGGGGAAATCTTATCTTTTTAAATATAGTTAAGGCCTTAAACAAACATATCAATTTATTCTAAATCACAAAATTGCAACAACCTTGGAAAACATGAAACTGCAAATGTATGCATTACTGCCAAAAATACCTGGCAGATTAGCAACAAGGTCTAAAAGCCTAACCAGATCAAATCAAATAAAATCTATTAAAGTAACAGACATGTTAACATAGAAGATATCCTGTTGGTATTTAAAATATTATTAAAGCATTTATAAAGAAGATGAGGAATATGTACATGAAAGTGAATTAGTATCGCTTCAGAGTAAGCAAATAAACTTTCAAAGGAGAACATCAGGAAACTTTCAAAATCTATAAACTTACATCGAATTAAAAGAGCAAATTAAAAAAACAGGATAATGAAGCACCAGGAATTCATCCCAAAGATGTACAAATAATTATATAAATTATCTCCCAAAATGTTTTCACTAAAGTTGAGAATTTGACTATTATTCCCCCTTCCTTGAAATATGCGCTATTAGCTCCTATAATTAAGTCAGACACTTACATGCAACTCAAAGACCTCTTTCGGCTTTTCCCGGTTAGGTTTCACCACAGCAGAACTCCAGTCCGCTAATAATTGGCAGTGGATTTTTACGGTGCTGAGTTGCCAGTCCGACGCCCAACCTTCAAAGAAGGCACACCCATTCACGTACGCACCTACCTGCATGTCTTTAAACGTCATTCGACTGTGGGGAGGACATGCAGACTCCACACAGAAGGAGCTCCAGCCGAGAATCTAACGGAAGAACCTCTTGCTTTGAGGCAACACTAACCACTGCACCAGCAACTCAAAGACCAGTTTAATTAAATTTAGATCATAAAACTTTCATATCAATCCTGTCAGAGTAAAGATAATATTCCTATCTCTAATAGATGATGATGATGATGATCAAACCATGTTTATTACAAGAAGGTAAAACACGAGATTTCAAATCCCTCTCTTGTGGAAAAAAAAAAAATTAAAGTTTTCTGTCTTGCTAATACAACCACTGAAGTCACTTCTCATAGCAAATTATTAGGGGTGATGGTGAATGGTGATCTTACATTCGACCTGCATATACAAAATTGTATAAGAAAAACTCATCAAAAAGAAGGGATTCTTTACACAGCCAAAAACTTTCTCATCGATGCAACTAAAACTGTACTTGCCACTACTTATCTCCTCCCCACACTTCTTTATGGTGCTCCCACCCTCACTAACCTCCAGGCTTCACAAAAATTAAAACCTGTACAATGCTATAACGAAGTTGCTAAATTTGCAACAAATACCCTTTTCAGAACCCAAAACTGTATAGCATTAAAAAGCCTAAACTGTTTATAACGGTCTCATCTACTAACATATATACAGCTTCTTAAAACCTGTGAAGTTACCCAGCATCCATCTGCCTATCCAGCACTAAAAAACATTCTATACAACTATGTTTTGAATTGATCACTATGATCCAGTGATCAAAAACTCCTGACTCTCTACAAACCTATCAAATCTGCTGGGCATTGTCTGTACTTGCACAAAGTTGATAAGGCCCAGAACTCCTCACCTGCATCCATCACTTCGATAACCTCCCTTCCATCTTTCAAAACAACTCTGAAAGACTTCCTAACTAAAATCTAGCTTTGTTCTTGCTCAAAACCAGGATAAATTATTTAAACTGCAGATGCTTTTGTTTTACTTTTGAAAACTGTTTTTTTTTTTTAGCAGGAAGCAGTTGTGTCTAAAGATAAAGAATGACCTTTAACTGTTTTTCTTGCAGGATGTGTAAATTTATAATGTAACGACCTAACATATATTAGTTTAAGGTACAGGGGACTTGTAAATTTGGTGTTTGTCACCAATGTAGTTACATTCTAAAGAAAGAATATTTAGGTCTGACAACTACCGGTCTTCTCCTGTCTACCTTCACTAACAGTAGTTGTTCCTCTACAGGTGTAATTTGCCTGCCAAGCTGTTCCAGCTGCATTGCCTTCATCTAGGAAAACCAGAAAGAGTCCTTCATAAACAAATTTACAAACATTCTTATGAAATCTTAAGCAACAACATCGATAATGTGCTGATATTTTTTAATTTTGTTTTGGAACTGTTGAGATGGTAATACTCGATGAAATTGGGGGGTACTGGGAGACTTGAATTGACATAGGCAGCTAATGTGACAATTAAAATTTAATGCCAAGTGGTCTGAATGACCAAATTTCAATCAATTCAGTTTTAAAGTTAAGGGCATCAAAGCTTTAAGTAATTCCTCATGATCAAATAATGTGATTGTTACACTTCTGCCCTTGGACAGTTGATTTATAAAGGAATTTATTATTCAGTGCATTTTTTTATTTCCATCTTCATTTCACATATCATATATACTTTTTTGTTTTGGTTATTTAAATTGGTTGCTCAATTAATTATTTTAACAATGCATTTCTTTAAATGCAATTTTTAGCAATGCACTTTTTTTGTTGTTTGGTTCTTATTTAGTTTACAAGTGCCTATTTATTTTTGGTTGGTCATATGACACTTTGTACCTGGCTAGTCATGTGACAATTTTAGTTCAGATGAAGTCCTTTTCAATATACTGTTTAATATTATACTTGAGGAATAAATCATTATGAACTTTCAGGGGGTTGTGTGATGTCATTAGTAATCCCTGCACACACTGAAAACTATGTGCACCTTTGTGGTGGTTTTTATTGTTTTTTTTTTCTGGGCAGCACAGTCACAAGCTCTGGTTTTAGTTTTTAATATTATTACAGATTCAAACACTCTCCAAATGGAATAAGATATAATATACATTTCAAGACAAACAAACAAACTAGGTTGTGGAAAAATGGAGGATTAAAATTTCTAATACAGAATATTAGGCTACGACATCTATATTCAAATACACCGTCTTGACATAATTTACATAGCAAAATGGAAAATGATACATAAAGAATTATGTAATTATGAAATCAATCTTTAAATATTATAGGCACTAATGTGTCATGTATATTAAATACATATAAGCATACGTGCATTCCCTTTCTAACACATTACAAATACACACATACTATCTTAAAATGTTTTAGAAATTTTGCATACAAATGCCAAACATTAAAATACATATATTTTTTTAACTTTTCTTCCATCAGGAATTATTATAATGACGTCAAAACTGAAACAATGGTATGTCCTACTGCTTCAATTACTTAAAATGAAGTAGACTGATTATCAGGACAGATTAGCCATAACACGAATGAAGCAGAGGCAAAAACCTATCCAAGGTTCTTCAAATGTTTATAAAAAGTATTATTCAAACTATTATACAAAACTATTTTATCATCTCTCCATCCATCCTCCACTCCTTTGTCCCCATTTTGCACATGAGGTCGGGGTGTCACTTCAGCAGTGACAATCACATAAATCAATTATTCCAACTTCTTATTGGGATTTTTTTAAACCAAACTAATTACACAAACCTAAATGATACAGCAAAAGTAATTTAAATAAATTTAGCCAGAAGTTCAATGTCATTATTTTGGAGAACATTTACTTGGATATCTGTGCATTGCGCCTTCCTTACTTCACAACATTAGGAAAATGTTTATAAAAGAGAAGATCAACTGCTGGAAATCTAACTTTACGACCAAAGGCAAATGGCAGCATATTTTTGATTACTGTAATGTGGCAAAAGAACTTTGGATGAATTCTTAATTAATTGTACAGCACTGTGTTTGGCCACATTTCAGTCATCTAACATTTACCACTGTCTAACATTACAACTCATTTGTGTATTAGTAAACATCAGTCACCTCTTCTTTGCAGTCCCATAGCAGTTTCTTGTAAAACAATAATTAAGAACAGTGAAAAAACATATTAATCCTTTCTTGATTTCTTAAATGTAACCACTACTGCTTATGAAAATAAAATAGGTATTAATGTAAAAATTAATCATATTTGTACAACATTTACATTTGACTTTATTACTATAGAAATACAAGGGTAAATATTCTGTGAGGATATTAGTCATTTTTTTTATTTTAATAACATGGGTTGCATTGCTGTTATATAGTTTAACATTATTAAATTTATACAACTAATATCACATACCTTACCAATAATATACATAGTTGAGTATAGATTTTGCTAGGTTTTAAGTATTTATAGTGTTTTATTATAATTGAGATAAAAGTCCAATAAAGTCCAGTTTTGTTGGAATCTAGATGTTGCTCAACTGCATGACTAGAATGCTGGAACAGCATGCGCTTTACATGCATTTGTTCAAAGAAAATTACAAAAAATTCTGAGTATTTGAGACTCTGCAGAAAATGGGGTTTGCGAAGTTGCACTTTCCCAGTCAACAAAGACAAACAAAATAAAAAAGCTTTAAATGATACACTAACAGACAGCCTCTTTTGCACATAGTATAAACACGAGTTTAGTTTTAGAAAGGATTTATATGTTTTATTAGAATGGAGATGTCAGTGTATAGCAAAGTACAAATTTTGTTTGAATAGTTACTCAATTTTATGACTATGATGCTGGAATATTATGTAGTTTATGTATTATCAGTTTATTGAAAATCTTAAAAAAATGTTTTAAAAGTAAGCTAGAACAGAAACCTATAAAGCAAGCTCTTCCACCACACTTTCTGAATCTACTACAGAGACACCTGAAGGAATCACCTGCAGAACAGGTGAAGATTTTAATGATACAACATGTTATTATATATGGCTATACCTACAAATTACCGGCTTTGCTAAGATCTTAATAACAAGAATTACCATTTGTAAATGGCAAGTAGGCTAATTCTGTAAGGGTGCAGGTGTACCCATTCTTTTCCCACCTGAAGTTTTGTTCTGAAAGCTGCTACATGACATGTACCTTAGAACCTGTACAACTTTTGGCCTTCTACTCAGCATATCAGGCTTCTAGCTGTAATGATTTTCTGCAGGCTGAATCTAAGAGCAGTTCTACTTCATTCACACACTTGTTCCTTTAGTGCTGAAATTCCAGCACTATACTACAAGCAGTCTTTTAAATAACATTTTATCTCTTGGCTTACAGTCTTTCTGGCAGGTGAAGGCAGTAATGCTGTTTTTTTCTGACACAGAGTAAGAATCAAGTAAATAAGGTAACCTGATAATAAAATAAACAATAACAAGGGCCTGTAGTCGCATGATTAAAACATCACAACTTAGAACCTTGGCTCATGCCTTACTCTTGAAGTAGTCTTATTTTAATACTTTTTTTCAGTTGTTTTATAATATATAAAACAACCTGCTCAAGGAAATGCAACATTCACAAAAAAAAAAAAAAAAATTAAAAAAATAAGCTGGATCATTCAAAGTAGTGGTGGAGTAAAATAAAAAAGACAATGGAATCAGTCAATAATGTATCAGTGATATACAAAACAATTTTACAGAGAAATAAAAAATGCAAATGTTTGATTACTTGTTTACTAGCACTTGCAACATGCAGAGTTCTTGCATTCAATTTTTTTTTAATTTTAAAGATGTAAGGTGAACTACAAGGAAGTGTTAAAACAATATAGGCAGAAGCCATACCTCTCAACCTCTTAAGAGCAAGAAATCTGGACAAAGTCATAAATAAAAGTGGGACAAAGGCACAAAAATAGGGACAATTTTTAAATACTGGTCTTGCAAACTTAGAAAGTTGCTAGAATAACGTTTTACATTAGCATGAATCTTCTGAAGGGCATGAAGTCTGAAACTCATTTGCCTGTCATTACTTTTTAACTTCAGTCTTTAATGATTTGCCACTAATCACAATTTTATGAAAAATGGTCCAAAAATATGAGGCAAAAATCTGTACAGTTGAGAGGTATGAAGCAACCATTTGGTTATCCTACACACAAAAAAACAGGGATGTGTTTAACAAAAACACAAATTATATTACTATGGTAGTCATGATGGCTAACCAGAAAGTCAGACATGAACAAAAAGTAATGGAAAAAAAAACAACCACACATGGATTAGTCCAGTCAATCCACCCCACTCACACAATGGCCAATGGCAGCATGTGCATTTTAACTTCTATTACGGTTCACGTTGACGTCATATCAATTGGTTCCCACCGTCTATGAAGAACATATGCCACCTGTGCTGCTTCTAAATAATCCATTTAATGACTTCATAGGCTGTGGCCAATGCCGAATGAAGATACTTGTGCAGATAAATTACATTCTGTCAGCCAGGATGTAATTAGGCTTGTTGTATGTTCAAGCAGCACTCTACTCTATGCAAGCAGAAACTTGAAAAATAAAGTAGGCACCTGCCTCTGAAATACCTGAAGGTGAAGAGTGAGGGATAAACTCCCAAGTGAGATCATTAACAGAAAAATCAGAGCAACAAGAATGAATGACAACTTGCAGTAGAGTGAAAATCCATACGTCAAATGTGAGCACATACAAGCGATAGGTGCCAAGTGAGAAAACATGAGCATGTACAGGCACACACAAACATATACAGATATAGACATATACACAAATGTATGCATAAATATATATATATATATATATATATATATATATATATATATATATATATATATATATATATATATATATATATATATATATATATATATATATATACACACACACACACACACACACACACACACACACACACACACACACACACACACACACACACACACTTACTTTTGTGTTTGTATTTAATCAAACCTTGTACATTTAAAATGAGGAATACACTTTTAAATGCAGTCTTTCTCTACAAAATTCTCACAGCAATTTAGCAAGGCAACAAATTATATTAGTGAGATAATTAACAAGAACTGGTACTGTATAAAAGGCTGTAGCTGGAAGCAGAAAAACAGAACGCCGGTTGCTCAGAGGTTCACCACAAGGGGCAACAGTAGCTCTGCCTAAAGATTTGTGATTTCTAAACGTACATGGTCCATTTGGTGCCTATTATGGATGTGGCCTGGGGGAATTTCAGTAGAACATTTTTTTTGGTACTTGCGTATTATCGCAACCACGCTTTTGCGGCAGTCGCAAGTATGCCTTCTCGCTAGCTTCTTCTTCCATGCTCCATTGTGTATGCAGCTTAACCGTGGAACAATTATGCAAAGAAAGTCCATCTTAACATAAAAATAATCATTTTAGTCAAGAACTGATTTTCCCAATGACATATTACCGCAACCAAGTACATTATAATACTGAATCTTTAGTTTTTTCCACACTGAATGATCCCATATCAAATCCACACAGTATATAGTGGGTTGGTCTTTACTTAATCAGATCAGTCAGTAAGTTAATAACCCTACTAGTGTAAGCAAAAAAACAACTGCAGGTCAAACCACCACTGGTAAACACAAAATCCACAGCCAGAAAAGTGAACAGGAACCACCGTTTCTTTTCTTTTCAGCGATTTATTCAATTATCCAAGAATGCACAAAAAATAAATCAAGCGCTTTCGCCCGGGCACTCCCAGGCTTTATCAAGATGCTGAATCAAACAACTCTTTGTTTTTTTATATACAGCTTAATTAGTTAATTACTTAATTAAAAATCCTTTATTAGATTACAATTTAAAATACTTGTTTGCTTAAAGCTATCACAGTTGTTAAAATACACAAAGAATATATTAAATATTAAATATATTAAATATCATAAAAAACTTCACTTAGCTTCAGTGAGTAAGTAAATGAACTTTAGAATAAACTTTTAAAGGTACTGTGCAAAATCGGACTTTAAAATAGTTAATTAATTATTACTAACCAAAACTCAGTTGTAAAAACTTTCATACAGTAAAGCAACGTTAACTTGTGTGCTTATGAACAACAGGGTTGAATTCTTGTTGTTCAAATAATAAATCAATACCCATGCTTATCAAGGATGTACGAGTACATAAATACCTTATTGTGTTAAAATACTTAAATATAAAAACACCACTATTTTAACTAATAAAACAAATGCAAATATAAAATAATTATAAATATCACTGAGTAAATAATGCTAAATAAGAATATAACCATATGTTCATATTGTAATTAAAATCCGTTTTATCTAAATAGTTTGTCTGCATGTTGTTATTATAATAGGAAAACTTAAAAACTGATGTGTTAAAAACTTGATTTTAAAAATTAGTTCTTTATAAGAACTTGTCTTTTATTTATTATAATTTAGCTCTTCTCAGCTTAAGGACACTGCTAATACTCAAGCATTCATTTAACCCTGGTGCTTTTGATGAATTCAGTTTTATTTGCCATACTAACTCTCTGTATTCTAGGGATGTTTCCCAATCACCCCCTCTTATATCACCTTTGACTTGTTCCAGTACCAGGAATTTTAAAGACATTTCTTTACAAGATAGTGAGTGTTTGTAAAACGCATTTGTTTCTTTTTTGTTTTTAATTTCATAAAGGTGCTCATACACCCTCCTCTTCAGTGTTCTTTCTGTTTTTCCCACATAAAAGCATAAGCAATGTTGACAAAATCCTAAATATACTATGCCCTTTGTGTTGCAATTGAAATGACCTATAGGAAATAAACCGATTTTCTTAGATTTTAAAAATAATCCTGTATTATTAAGTATATAGGGGCATTGCTTACAAGCGTTACATTTGTAAGTACCCCTCATTAATTGGTTAATGTAGATGTTGCATGTCATTTCTCTTTCAAATAAATCTTTTAGGTTGTTGTTTCTCTTCCTAATAAAATTTGGCAAAGTTGGAATCAATTTATTAATCTCCGTATTATTGGATAAAATAGGCCAATATTTGGTTATAATAGCTTCTATGTCAACACTGTTACTGCTAAAAGTGTATGAAAAAGCTTGACTTTTGTTGTTATTATTCTCCATGGTTTCTTTGTTTCCCGTCATATTTATTGATTCTTTGCCAAGCAATGGTGAATATTGGTTCTTTCTCTTGGACCAGATTTCAGTAGCCACTGTGTTAATTAAACTAAGAGGATAGCCTTTTTCAAGGAATAATGTTTTCAAATATTCCACCTCAACTTGAAACAGGTTATCGGTACTACAATTTCTCGATGCTCTGATCAATTGGCCTTTTATAATATTCTTTTTTTGGAAAAAGGGATGACCACTATCAAAGTGTAGGAACATATTCGAATATGTACTTTTTCTATGAATACTGGATTCGAAACAATTTGATTCAATATTTTTCACCAAGTTGATGTCTAAATAATGTAAATGATAGGGATTTATTTCATATGTAAATTTTAAAAAGTTTGTGGAGGAATTTATATGGTCCATGAAACTATTAAATTCATCATAACTACCTTTCCATTGAATACAAATATCATCTAAAAACCTCTTGTAGTGGACAATACACTGAGCCCATTTTGATGGAAAAATAAATTCCAGTTCCCAAAAATGTAACACCATATTCGCATATGCCGAAGAACATGGTGTTCCCATGGCAACACCTTTGTTTTGTTTATATAACTCCCCGTTGAAAATTATGAAATTATTATTCAAAATGGTGTTCATAAATTCAACTAACAAGTTTATGGTGTTGCCACTAAAACTGGTGAGTTTTGAGAGCATAATACTAAACCATTTAAGCCCTATTGTATGTGGAATACTGGGAAACAAGTCGATGATGTCAATAGTAATCATGAGTTGTGTCTCAAAAAAGAATTCTTTTTTTATTCCACTTAAGAATTCCCATGAGTCCTTGCACAGACATTTTATTGATGTGACACAATTTTTAGTCAAAATGTCAATGTATTTACCCAAGGGTTCTGTTATGCCTTTTGCTCCTGCTACAATGGGTCTAAATTTTAAAGGTTGCAGCCCCTTATGAACTTTTGGTATGCCAAATATAATAGGCGTCAATGGTTTTTGTACCAAAAGAAAATTAAACAGTTGTTCATTGATTGCCCCTTGTAAAAGGTAATCTTCCAAACTGTATTGGATTTTGGCATAGGCTATATTTCTTTCATTAACTGAAACTTGGGTGTATTGTTCTGTATCGTGTAACAAATTATAAATGTAAGCTTCATATGCTTGTTTGTACATAAGTACAACCCCACCCCCTTTGTCAGTTTTCATCACTCTTATGTTCTCTTTTTCGAGAAAAACAGAACGCCGGTTGCTCAGAGGTTCACCACAAGGGGCAACAGTAGCTCTGCCTAAAGATTTGTGATTTCTAAAAGTACATGGTCCATTTGGTGCCTATTGTGGATGTGGCCTGGGGGAATTTCAGTAGAACATTTTTTTTGGTACTTGCATATTATCGCATCCACGCTTTTGCGGCAGTCGCAAGTATGCCTTCTCGCTAGCTTCTTCTTCCATGCTCCATTGTGTATGCAGCTTAACCGTGGAACAATTATGCAAAGAAAGTCCATCTTAACATAAAAATAATCATTTTAGTCAAGAACTGATTTTCCCAACGACATATTACCGCAACCAAGTACATTATAATACTGAATCTTTAGTTTTTTCCACACTGAATGATCCCATATCAAATCCACACAGTATATAGTGGGTTGGTCTTTACTTAATCAGATCAGTCAGTAAGTTAATAACCCTACTAGTGTAATATATATTAAAAGATTTGAGCCATAGTCTGACTTTTGTATTTTTGCTTCTGACCTGCTTTCTTGTCCTCCCTCCCAAGACTGTATATGTAATAGTTAAAGACTTTTTTAAAATGCTCTGTGAAATTGCATACAGACACAGGAAACTGCCTTTTACTTTGTGAAATGCATTGAAATGTAGGTGTTACACTGCAATGCATTAATAAATTTGAATTATTTTCTTAAATTTAAATAAATTTTAAATCATATTAACACATGTAGTATTACACTCCAAATACAAACAGTGTTTTTTTTATAAAGTGTGGTAGCGATACTAACAGGACAAACCCATGGTAGCGATAATTACAGGCCACAGAGAAAGCTTGATACAGAGAGTATTATACAGGGGGATATGTGAGGCTGTATTGTTTGTAAAAGGAAAATTAAATTAAATGTTCCTGTCATGCTCATAACTATGTGCATCCCAAGTTAGCTTGTGGTTAAAGCTGCATATAAAGTGGACCATGGAAAAACTAGCGAGAAAGTGTACTTGACTGCCGTGAAGGCGTGGGATAATACGCAAATACTTTTTTTTTTAGCTGAAAGGAAAGCCCACTGCTTAATATCAGAGTATCATCGATAACAAAAATTCCTTGACCAAATTCTCCAGCTATATTTCTTCCACACCTTCTCCCTCATTATTAGTGGCATATGATTCAATGTTGTTTTACTACAGTTGCATTCCTCTGATCCCTAATGAGAGTTTATAAGGGCAGATCCGTAAGGCAATTTTCTCACTACAAGTGATCTGTCCTATATTTTGCAACTCCACCGTAGGTATGCACCTGCTGGAATGGGAGAACTTTTTCAGTAATTTGTTGGGGAAAAAAAAGTTCTTGGGCTTTGTAGTGCAAACTTCAGCAGAGGACCAAGCAGTGACAATTCTTACTCCTTTCAGTCTGGTATCCCTGTGGGGTCCTACTGGCAAACTCCTCTCATTTAGAAAATAAACAGATTGCTTTCACTATTTTATGTTCATCGATTGCTTTCACTATTTTATGTTCATCTTCACCTAATGGTAAGATGAAGTCCTGACTTAGGATGCAAGTGTTCACCTAACCTTTGTAACTAGGATGCTTTGATTTCAAGAATACAAGAATCTTAAAGGACAGTGAACTCAAAAGAGTCTTTATTCTTATGCATTTTCGTATTATACACAAAACATACACACATATGCATATTATATATGTCACAACATATACACAGCATTATACAGACAGACTTTTAGCACAGTCAGCCATCTGACTCCTTTGTATACTCTCATCAGATTTCTAATGAAATAATGGAAGCAAAAATCACCTCAGACACACTGCTACAGATATAAGTGTGGCACTTAAAATATGACACAATCAGTTTCATGTCTCCTGAAGTAGAAGAGTTATCCTCCTCTACCATTAGTCCTTTAACAATGGCATCAGGAACCCCACTGCAGTACACAAATAAATATGAGAAAGCACACAGCTGCTGAGCCATACAAAACTGCTCTACCCCATTATGAAAAAGCCTCCAGAAAAATGGCAGTAATATGATGGTTTTATTTCTCTAAATGCAAGTATGAGCATTATTTCAGTGGCAGGAAAACAACTGAATTGAAAAAGAAAAATCTAAAAACAATCAGTGTTTCGACAACTTTTTCATAGCTTACAATTAATTGCATGGAGTACCTATGCTCAAGTCACAGTTATTTGAGAATGCTGGCTGAAGCTGTCATTTGCTTATGTTTTACTGCTCACTTTCAATTAGACTAAGATCATAAATGCTTACATTATAGTGGTCCAAGGTCAGTTTAACTTTAAGAAAGAGCAAGACGAGTATTTAATTACTTGCCAAGGTTACTCTAAGGCACATTAGCTTTTAAATGAAAATAATAAACTAAAGATAGCATGAGTGACCCTCTGAACAAATGCTTTCACTCTCACTTTTAGCTTCTAAAATACAGAGCCTGCATGCAAGAATAAATGTTACTACTGTACTGTACAATATGTATGCAGCTAGTAATCACCGCCTTGTATACCTTTAGCCAACTTAAATGTTGCAATAATAAGTAAATATTAGTCTTTCACATCATCTTAAATGTTCAAACACTTTGTTTTAAATGGACACTTTGTGTTTGTTTCACATGTAACCCCCAGGCTGTGGCATCATGATAAAGGTCCTTTATGATCAGCCCACTACCGTAACTATCAAAGGAAAAAAAAATACAAAATGCAAGACAGCTCTTCCTCATAAGCTTACAACAGCCAGATTATGAAGGTCTGATTTTCAACTGTGCTAGCTTTTGTCTGGTCTCCACTGTTATCACAAGACCCCCTCACAAGGCTATATTTTAAATCCATTATTTCTGCAATGCATTCCTACTTAATTCTAATTTCATTGTTGATTAATTTTTTTCTCATATTTTGCTGTATCTACAACCTTCACCTCAGTTAATTCTTTAACTGTCCTCTCCATACCTTGACAGCTTCTGATTAGGTCAGGCCTGCCTCTCTTAATAGCCTGTCTTCCATTTCCTCCTCCTCATATACCACCACCTGTTCTATTATTAATGAAACATACAACTCACCAAATACACAGTCTTAGGCTCTATCGTTCAGCTTAGTGACACAGGCATCTATAGCCTATGGCACCAACACTGATTCTGAAAAACATGGAGTCAAAGCAGGGCCTTACACAGAAGTCAGTAAAAGAGAGAGATTAGTGCAGCCAACCCAGTAGTTGATGCTGGCTGGAAAAACTGTAGCAGTGACAACAGCAATAGCACATGTGATGCAGGCTGGTGTGAAGAGACTTTCTGTACCTACATAAAAAGGCAAAACAGGAAGCACCAGATTATCTATTCCAAACCTGAACAACAGATCCTGCCAGCCTGTCATAGTCAATGAATATGGGGGGGGGCAGAACAGGAGGCAGGCCTGACTGCAACCAGCTTAGATAATCCCTGCTGAGTGAAAAAAACTTCAGCTTCAAATTCAACTACTACTGCTGATGGCAAATTCACACAATTGTTCTGCCAGTGATTTTAAGTTACTGGCTGAGACATGGCAGAATGCAGACGAGAGTACTGACATTTACAGAATATAGAATCAGGGGGCTTTTTCTTAGGTTTAGGAAGTGAGAAGGAGGATGAAGACCCTGATCTGAAGAGGAAAAGGTCCTGACTATTTTAGAGAAAGAATAAAGCAAGGAGCCTAAGAGCTCACCAGACTCCGACTGAACAGATAAAGACTTGTACTTCTGAGCTGAAGCCTGGTTAAAATAGCTATACCTGGGGCACCATTAGGAAAAGTACAGTTTTGTACCTACCATAAATGTAGATGTCCGATAGGTATGCATCTGCAGTCATAACATATGGGTTGTCCTGCCTCAGGCAGCCCTCGGTCGGAAGGATTCCAAAGTCTGGGTCTGGCCTCGGCTGATGTCGCACTTCACCCGACGTCATAGCTCCTGGGGTATAAAGGCATCAGCCAACGCCATTTTCCTCAGTGTTTCTTGCCCCAGATGCCAGGTGCCCTCTAGGAAGGCTAAATTTGGATAAATGTTGTAAATTCCAAACAGTAGCAAACAAAATATATATACATATATACATACAAACAAATACACCATAATAGATTCCCCCAGCTAGCTGAAAGAGGGGTAAGCACCCTAGGAATACCACAGAGGGGAAGGAGGGTGGGTAATCCTGACTGCAGATGCATACCTATCGGACATCAACATTTATGGTAGGTACAAAACTGTACTATGTCCTTCAAGGATGCATCTGCAGTCATAACATATGGGTAGAATACCATAGCCAAACTGGGGGAGGAGGCACTAAGATAAAGATGGTGTAGTTAAGATCCCTTGTAAAACTGCAGTTGCAAAGCCTGCTTGGGATCTGGAGTATAAAGGAAGATTGTAATGCTTGGCAAATGTATGCACGGAGCTCCAAGTAGCAGCTTCTAAAATGTCTTTGATAGCCACTCCTCGTAGGAAAGCTGTAGTGGTGGCTGTAGCCCTTGTGGAGTGAGGCCTGATATTTTCAGGAGTTGTCTTTCCATGAAAAGAGTAACAGAATCGAATGCAATTTCCTATCCATTTTGAAATTGTCTGTTTGGAAATTGCTTTTCCTTGCACTCCTGTTGCATATGCTACCAGAAGCTGGTCAGTTTTTCTGCTGGTCTTAGTTCTGTCCAGGTAGTAGCGCAGTTGTCTATGTATATCCAAGGTGTGTAGTAGCTTTTCCCCCCTGTTCTGTGGGTTAGGGAAGAACGTAGGTAAATGAATAGCTTGGTTCAAGGATACCCTGGATACCACCTTTGGCATGAAAGTAGGACTGGTTCTCAGAGACACTCTATCCTGGTGAAAGATAAGGAAAGGTTGTACTGCCATTAATGCCTGTAACTCGGATACCCTTCTTGCTGAAGCGATTGCTAGAAGGAAGGCAGTTTTCCAAGATAAGAACTGTAAGTCTGCTGATGCTGCTGGTTCAAAAGGGGGAAGTGTTAATTTTTCCAGCACAAAATTGAGATTTCATGCAGGCAGAGGTGGTTTCCTTGGAGGTTTTACATTTTTGATCCCTCTTAGAAATTGTCTGAGGAGAGGCTGAGAGAAGATAGGAGGATCCATGTTGTACTCTGCTGAAATTGCTGAAGCATGAATCTTTATGGAAGAATAGGACAGGCCATTGTGGAACAGTTCTGCTAAGTATTCTAGGATGTGTGCTAGGTTTGCAAGCGTGACATCTGTTCCCTTTGATACACTCCAAATGAGGAACCTCTTCCATTTGGCTGAGTATGTTTTCCTTGTGGAGGGTCTGCGAGCCTCCAGGATAATGTCCTTGACCCTCTGAGATAAAACAGGTTGCTTTTGTTTTATGCAATTTTCCAGGCAGCGTTTTCAAGTTTGGATGCAGGGTCTTGTAGTTGTTCTGTGTTAGAAGTAAAGGCTATAGAGGTAGAGGCCATGGGTTCGTCCGAGACATGCTTCTCAGTAGCGGGTACCAATGCTGCCTTGGCCAGTCTGGAGCTATCAGAATTACCTTTGGCTGTTCCTCCCTGATCTTCAGTAGAACTTTGTACATCAATGGGAGAGGTGGAAAGGCATAAACTGTCAGGGCCTTCCAGCTGAAAGAAAGGGAGTCCACCCTCCAGGCTTGTGGGTGGTATTCTCTTGAGCAGAATTTCTTCAGTTGGTGGTTGAGTGGGGAGGCGAACAGGTCTATCTCTGGCATTCCCCATTTCTTTGTTATGGTTTTGAAGATATCTGGATGCAGCATCCATTCGTGAGCATCCGTGGTAGTTCTGCTTAATTTGTCTGCTAGTGAATTCTCTTTTCCTGGTACGAATCTGGCCTGCAGTTGAATGTTGAGATTCAGGCCTAGGTTCCACAGTTCCATTGCCATCCGGCATAGAGGGTAGGAATGCGTGCCTCCCTGTTTGTTGATGTACCACATGACTGTGGTATTGTCCGTCCTTATCAGCAGGTGTCCTTGCTGGAGGAATGATTTGAATGCCTCTATTGCATGCTTCACTGCCAGCATCTCCTTTAGATTTATGTGTAGATTCAGCTGGTCTTGGGACCATAGGCCTTGGATACACTTGTCTTCCATGTGTGCGTCCCAGCCTAGGTCTGAGGCGTCCGTGGTGATGGTCTGCTTTGGTTGTGGTTTGTGAAAAGGCAACCCTCTGTTGGTCTGGCAGGCCTGAGCCCACCACAGGAATTCTTTTTTCAGGCATGGAATGATTGGTATCATGGTTTCTAGACTGTGTCTGTGTTGAGACCATACATTTCTTAGGTACCAGTGTAATTTTCTCATATGCAGTCTGGCATGTGGGATCAAGATTATGCAGGATGCCATGTAACCCAGGGCCTGCTGGACTTTCCTTGCAGTAAGCTGAGTTTGTCTTGTCAATGCCGTGAAGTAGACTGGAAGTTGTTTTTGTTTTTCTTCTGTGAGAAAAAACATCTGAGTTATTGTGTCCAGTTCTGCACCCAAAAATGTTATCCTTTGGATGGCACTAGTCTTGACTTCTGTATGTTGACTGTGTATCCCAAGGCTTGCAGCAGTTGTATGACATAGGTCAAATCCTTTATTATTTTTGTCTTGTTGTCCGCTTGTATTAGGCAGTCGTCCAGGTATGGGTAGATTTGAATTCCCTGAAGCCTACAATGTGCAATTACTGATGCCAGGCATTTCGTGAATACTCTGGGCGCAGTAGATAAGCCAAAGGGCAATGCTGAGAATTGATAATGCTCTGATCCTGCAAAAAATCTGAGGTGTCTTCTGCAATCTGGTCGTATAGGGACGTGCAGGTATGCCTCCTTGAGATCTAGAGTCACCAGCCAAGACTCCTTGCCCAACATGGGAAGAAGTTGCTGTAGGGTCAGCATCTTGAATTTTGGTACAATGAGATATGTGTTCAGTGCGGACAAGTCGAGAATAGGCCTCCATTGAGTTTCTTTTCTTGGTACAAGGAATAGTCTGGAGTAAAATCCTTGGCCTTGTTCCATAGATGGTACCTTTTCTATTGCTCTCATCCTTAGTAAGTTGATGATTTGTTTTAGAGCCTCTGACTTCTGGCTTGGTGGAAGGTTTGGCATTCCTCTCTTCTTTGGTAAAGTGTGGAAGTGAAACCTGTAGCCTTTGTCTATTGTTTGCAAAGTCCATTTGTCTCCTGTAATGCAATGCCAGTTTTTTGAAAATAAAGCTAACTTTCCGCCCAAGGGTGCTTCCAATTGTTCCCTGGCAGGCAGAATCAGAGCCAAGTCATTGTGTCTGTCCTGTGGGAGTGGTTGCAGTCGCAGCTGTGGGGGCACTCCTCTGGTTGTCAGGTTGCCACTGACGGCCCCTGTAGGCATCCCTTGATTGACCTCTGCCTCTTGGGCATCTATTTCTGCCTCTCTGTGCTCTGGAGGTGTCTGGAAAGGACCAATTCTTTGAAGGCCAATTTCTGCTGAACCTCGGAGGTTGGACCTGCAGAAAATCCTTGACTGTTTGCACAGATTTTGCTTTTTCTTCCACTTTCTTTAGAACCTCCTGTGCAGGGGAGCCAAATAAACTTTGTTTCTCCATAGGGGCATCTAGGAGTTTAGACTTAACATGGTCTGGCAAGGATTGCTCTTTTAGCCAGGCATGCCTTCGAATCACTGCTCCAGTCATAGCTGATCTAAATGAAGCCTCCAGTGCATCATAGCCACATTTTAAAAAATGATTACTAACCTGCTGAGAATTGTGTACCAACTCCTGAAGGGACTTACGGTCTAAAGGTTCAGGAGAGGAAAGCTTTTTATTCAGCTGATCTAACAAAGATTCCTGGTACTGTATCATGTGAAATTGACAGTTTAAAGCCCTGGCAGAAAGAGTAGCAGATGTATAAACCTTTTTACCCCATCTCTCTAATGCTCTTGATTCTTTTTCAGAGGGTAGGGGGTGTTTGGCAGAGGCAGCTGCAACACCCTTAGGGCCCAGAGAAATGGTTTCTGGGTCTGCAGCGTGGGCCTTGTACAAGTGGAAGTAAGAATCCGGGACCCTGTAATATCTGTCAGGTTTGGCAGGGGCCGGGGAAAGAGAATCAGGGGCTGAACTGGCATCATTGTATGCATCATCAACAACTGATAGTACAGGTGGTATGGCTAAAGGCCTATGCTGTGGTAAGTGTAAAAAAGTCCTTAGCCTTTTCCTAGAATCAGAAAAATCCTGACCCTGCCATTGGAAATGTTCCCTCATTGAATGTAGATTTTCCCCAAATGAAAATTCTTCTGGGGGGGGAGGCAGAAGGAATGGAGTCTTCTGCATCCGAATCCTCATAAGGTGAGTATGGTCCTTCCTGATGGTCTGATAAATCTGATCCATCCGAGGAATAGTCAGAGGAGAGAGGTTCAGGGGGTTCAGTCCTAGGCCTTTTTTCAGGAGGGGGTTGTGAGGCCCTGTCTGGGTGAGGTTGGGATCCCTGATCAAAGAAATAAGGTCCTCAGCAAGGCTGAGAATCTGAGAACTTGAGGAAGGTCTGTGAGGGGGAGCTTTTGTAGGTAAGGCCTTGGAAAGTTTAGCTGCTTTAGCCCTGGAGAAGGCCTTAATAGACATAGAAGCAGGGGGTCTAGCTGCCCCACGTGCAGGAGTAGAAATGTCCAATGGAATGGTGTCGGACAATTCTAGTGTGCCTGCTTCTTCGGTAGGAATTTCTGTAGCCGACTCAGCCGGGGCTTCTGTGGCCTCGGTTGTCGGAGGCATGCTTGCGGCCGAAGGAAGAACCGAGGACTCGGTTTCAGCCGAAACCGAGACACTCGCGGTAGGCCTAACCGTGGTTTCAGCCGAAACCACGGGTCGCGAGTGTCGGTCCTTTTCCTTGCGTTTTTTAGCTAAATGTGTAGTCTGAGTCTCCGACGGCATTTTATATGCAAAAGCGGGACCAAAAAACTCTTCTGCAAACTCCGACCGACGTCTAAGTGTCCGTCGGTTGAAGGAAGCACAGGCTAAACAAGCTGATACGTCGTGGTCTGGGCCTAAGCAAGGAAGGCAGTAAGAGTGGAAATCCTTATGAGGTATTTGTTTCCCACAAGTTAAACAATTATTTACTTTGTCTGACATCGGCTGAGGCAAGAAAGAGTCCCCAACGGGTACTTAGCTTTTAGAAGTCTTCGGTAGTAGAAATCTCTGGATCTGACCGACCGGCACTTGCGAACAGCTGGGCACCGCGCGGCAAGAAAGACTGAGGAAAATGGCGTCGGCTGATGCCTTTATACCCCAGGAGCTATGACGTCGGGTGAAGTGCGACATCAGCCGAGGCCAGACCCAGACTTTGGAATCCGGCCGACCGAGGGCTGCCTGAGGCAGGACAACCCATATGTTATGACTGCAGATGCATCCTTGAAGGACATCTGGAAATTTCCTCAAACAATAGAAGAATGTCTATGTTTGTCAGTGGATATTCCTGCCACAGGCACATCTAAAAATACTTACTGGATGTGTTTAACATTAGAAGCAAGCAATGGTTCAAACTGACAGAAAATAAAGTGCTTTTTTGACAAAAAAAAGCCATATTTTTGAGAATAGCAATTAACAGCTGAGTAGAAAGGCAAAGAGAAACAAAAAGCTTTATTTAAGTAGCAAAATGCATCACAAAAGCAGTGCATGCATCCTAGGGCCATTTTCCTTGATCAATCCAAAAAGCAAAGGAAATATCTGGGGAAAAAAGGACACCCATTGCACATACAGGGGTGGACTCTAAGCAGCTTAGAAAGTTTCACCCACCAGAAAGACAAGGAAGACACAGTTCAGTTTTACTTTTATTATGATATAGTATTTTACATGTAAATTTATAAAAGCATAAATATTCCTTTCCCTTACAATACAGAAAGCAAAATGATACTGTGCTATCAGAAGATGCTTTATTTAAAAAAGATGTTCTACATAAAATGTGCTTTCTTTCTATTACTAATCAAAGCAAACCTAACGGCAAGCAATCAAACTGGGAAGACATGATGCATTTTTTTGGCTTGTCAGAATACTACAAAAGGTCATCTACTACTCAACTACTGCTCAGTGTAACTTAAAATTAAGTCCAAAACAAAGCTCTAAAATAGGTTTTACATTAAATCTTAGTTAACTTAAACATCTTAAAACACAGAAAGAAAAAAAATGCATTGGACTATCAGAAATTGATCTTTATCAAAATATGCTTTTTATCTAAAATGCTATGGTAACTAGCCATATTAGCAAGATACATAACAGTTAAGTAGCATTGTGCCACTGTAAAGTGGCACTTAAAACTCCACATTAAAACACCAAAAATAAGTTATTTCATTGCATCTTTGTAACAAAGATGTGGCCTCGGTTGTCGGAGGCATGCTTGCGGCCGAAGGAAGAACCGAGGACTCGGTTTCAGCCGAAACCGAGACACTCGCGGTAGGCCTAACCGTGGTTTCAGCCGAAACCGCGGGTCGCGAGTGTCGGTCCTTTTCCTTGCGTTTTTTAGCTAAATGTGTAGTCGGAGTCTCCGACGGCATTTTATATGCAAAAGCGGGACCAAAAAACTCTTCTGCAAACTCCGACCGACGTCTAAGTGTCCGTCGGTTGAAGGAAGCACAGGCTAAACAAGCTGATACGACGTGGTCTGGGCCTAAGCAAGGAAGGCAGTAAGAGTGGAAATCCTTATGAGGTATTTGTTTCCCACAAGTTAAACAATTATTTACTTTGTCTGACATCGGCTGAGGCAAGAAAGAGTCCCCAACGGGGTACTTAGCTTTTTTAGAAGTCTTCGGTAGCTGAAATCTCTGGATCTGACCGACCGGCACTTGCGAACAGCTTCTGCTTCGGGCACCGCGCGGCAAGAAAGACTGAGGAAAATGGCGTCGGCTGATGCCTTTATACCCCAGGAGCTATGACGTCGGGTGAAGTGCGACATCAGCCGAGGCCAGACCCAGACTTTGGAATCCGGCCGACCGAGGGCTGCCTGAGGCAGGACAACCCATATGTTATGACTGCAGATGCATCCTTGAAGGACATCTGGAAATTTCCTCAAACAATAGAAGAATGTCTATGTTTGTCAGTGGATATTCCTGCCACAGGCACATCTAAAAATACTTACTGGATGTGTTTAACATTAGAAGCAAGCAATGGTTCAAACTGACAGAAAATAAAGTGCTTTTTTGACAAAAAAAAGCCATATTTTTGAGAATAGCAATTAACAGCTGAGTAGAAAGGCAAAGAGAAACAAAAAGCTTTATTTAAGTAGCAAAATGCATCACAAAAGCAGTGCATGCATCCTAGGGCCATTTTCCTTGATCAATCCAAAAAGCAAAGGAAATATCTGGGGAAAAAAGGACACCCATTGCACATACAGGGGTGGACTCTAAGCAGCTTAGAAAGTTTCACCCGCCAGAAAGACAAGGAAGACACAGTTCAGTTTTACTTTTATTATGATATAGTATTTTACATGTAAATTTATAAAAGCATAAATGTTCCTTTCCCTTACAATACAGAAAGCAAAATGATACTGTGCTATCAGAAGATGCTTTATTTAAAAAGATGTTCTACATAAAATGTGCTTTCTTTCTATTACTAATCAAAGCAGACCTAACGGCAAGCAATCAAACTGGGAAGACATGATGCATTTTTTTGGCTTGTCAGAATACTACAAAAGGTCATCTACTACTCAACTACTGCTCAGTGTAACTTAAAATTAAGTCCAAAACAAAGCTCTAAAATAGGTTTTACATTAAATCTTAGTTAACTTAAACATCTTAAAACACAGAAAGAAAAAAAATGCATTGAACTATCAGAAATTGATCTTTATCAAAATATGCTTTTTATCTAAAATGCTATGGTAACTAGCCATATTAGCAAGATACATAACAGTTAAGTAGCATTGTGCCACTGTAAAGTGGCACTTAAAACTCCACATTAAAACACCAAAAATAAGTTATTTCATTGCATCTTTGTAACAACACCAAAGCAAAATAACAACATTCTATGAGAAATTGCTGTCTGTCAAAAATGCTGTACAAGTGGTTTGCTACAGTTAACGGAGTTCTGAGTTAAGCGCCAACTGAAAATTCAGCACTGGTATTTATTTCAGAATACTGGTAATACATTGGACCACACAGGGAGCCCTAAAATGATTTGGAAAATGCTGCATGCAATTGGAAATGAAATGCTGGTACAGTAAATCCCAGCTTCTGACATCTTGCACCTGAAGCAGCTGCACCATTTGCCCCATTCTAGCTACACCAACGTCACATTGTTGCAGGAGGCAAGAGTTGTCTGCATTTTTTTAAATGATTGGGTGTAACGAACTAACAAATCTTAAGTATTGTCACCATGGTGGGTTACCATAGCAGTTCTGACAGAATGCGTTTTTTTGCACAGCATTTTTGACAGAGAATTTTCTCATAGTGCAGTGCGAGTTTGCCACTAAGAGTCAACTTTTCCCAGAATTTAGAGTTTTGTCTCATAAGTCACTCTGAAACCTAATCACGTGCATCAAGTAATTTAGGAAGCTAATGGAAAAACTACTTGACGCATATACTCCTTTCCCTAGGTGATTCCTGGCACTGGAACCCTTAACTGGGGAAGCATCACTTGTGCTTCCTCTGGAGACTTCCTTTTGGTGGCATCTGCCACAATGATGAGTCTATAAGGGATTCTTTACACCAGTGTTGCCTGGCAGAATGGCAACCCAGCAAGTCCTGTTGGGATTCCAGAGAATTCTGTCAGCCATTCCAGGATTCCACCATACGCTCTGCATGAGAAATTTTTCACATTTTTGTGAAAAAGGACCACTCAAGCTATAGGACAGGTAGACTTAAAAGCCTCCTCATATAATCGTATCCTCTGGAGAGATGATGTTGTAGGGCAAAGATCTCTACTGGCACATCATTTCTAGGACTTCTCTTCTGGAGGGCACTGGGGGAAGCTTCACCTTCTTCAAAGATGCATGCCTGGGATGGAGGACTCTGCTGGGGAGTTTTGTATCTTCTTGCATATCCTCTTACTCAGAACATATTTGGGCTGAATCATCTGAGGTCTTGGGAGAATACTCTTCCCTAGACCTGCAGGGTCCGGTGACGCTTGTTAGTATAAGGTCCTTCTGAGATAATGTTGATCAGCTCATGATTCCAGGATGGATTGTGTCTTGGTTTGTAGAGAAAATGGCAGGTGCCTGTTTCAACACTGCTCACCATGTGGGTATCTTTTGTTTCAATGGGCTATCCTCAATGACTGGTGAGGAAAGAAAATAACACCAATGGAGTTGGGGCTACTTTTAAAGTTGACACCAAGGTTGATGTCAAAACAACTGCATTAGCATCCTCCAGCTTTGAGCCAGTCATGGAGATAAATTTTTGCATCAAAGCTTTATGCCAATACAGTGAATGGCACTGATGGGGTTGGTGCTATCCACTGTACCAGCTTGTTGATATTGATAACCTCATGGCAGCAAGGGCCTTGGTATCAAGGTCACTGCAGTAAAAGATGTTGGTGCTCATTGATAGGTTTCCACAACCAGTGCTAAAGGAATCATTACAGTACCTGGAATTGCCTCTGATATTCCTATTACCAAAATTGGGCCCAGTGTAGAAGCAGTAGACCTAGAGGGAATGGGAACTTCTCTGGTCACTCTACAGCCGGTGGGGGCTGAGATGACACTGAGCTCCAAATGAGCCTTGATCAAGACTGTTATTTTTTTTTTTATCCAAGTCGATGTTGGATGAGGGGTGCACACCATCTGGAGGGATTCACAGCAGATGAGGGTGAATTGCAAACATCTGCACAACTCCTTCCCAGAGGAGAAGCTCTCCAATGTCTGACACCAAAGACAGTTCCAAATGAGCCACCCTTGTATGGGAAGTAGATGTTGGCATGACAGACTTGTCAATATGAATAGTTTGGTTCAGATCTGAGGTTCCACTCTAGGAAGTTTTGGAATAGAGGGCATATTTCCTCTTCTCTTCCATTCTCTTTTTTCCCCTTTTTTATATCACCTTTTATAGACTCTACCTATAAAAGCCCTTTCAGGAGCAACGTTTTCTTTCATGCAAGAATGGACTTTCTTCTGATTCTTTACAAGTATAACAGTCTGCTATAAATTGATCCTCCCCCCAGGCACACAATGCTCTGTTTATATGTGTCGGGGGGGGGGGGTTGTGGTTACACAGAGTGCACTCTGTAAAGCTTGGGGCATATATTTACTCTACGCTCTCAAGACAAACTGGTATACTGAATGCAGATTCAATAGTTCAGCAAGTAAACATTTGGTAAACAGTAAATGAGCAATCAAGAAACAATTGCTGTCAAGGCAAAAAAGGAAAAGTAGCAGACTATTCAGTTAGATAGTGGGAGCACACTATTTGATGTATTATACAAAGAACCACCACAATCCTTAAAAAATTACAATGTGCGAAAGAAATGAACTGGAGAAAGTAAACTCAAAGTGAACAATGGCTGAATTAGGTGGGAATTGGGGAGGCAAAAGATTAAAGGTATAAAAAAAATTGGTACTTTTCCGTTAACAGGGCAACAGCTGTTTTGGCCTCGGGGGCTGAATACTTTTTAAAAAATCGGCATTACAGAATAAACAAATAATATGCATTTGTATAAATATATAAAATATGTGTGTTTCACAGCTTACCAAACAATATTGAAGAACTGAGTTTACAAAAGACCAGGTTCTCTTGTCCGGGTTTCACACTGAGGATATTCATGTTTACGTTTTTTACTTATTTTAAATAATGCTGAATCATATCAAGTTGGCTTAAGAAATTGTCATAGCAACTTGTATTTGGGCTGCGAGCTTCCTACTTGAACGTGTTACACCACGCATTTGTAAAAGTGTCCCTGTTTTGGCCCATAGTATTTTTTTCCACGTTGTGTGACGTAGTACATCCCGGTTTGGTGATGAAAACAGGATGTTACTAATAATATTTTCTGTTGGGTTTGTAAGGTGAACCCAATCAAATGCGTCATAGCTTTGAGGCAATTTTCTGTAAAATGGAGTACAAAGTCAAAAAATAATCAGAGCTAAATCGAGTGCAAAGTAAAAAAATAATCAGAGGTAAATACACCATATCAATGACACTTCCAATATATTGGCAGGATTCCTTTGAAAAATTGACGGCATGAAAGGAGTTGCATTAATATGCATTTTCTAAGAAAAAATTGTTAAATGTATGCGGTAGCACAAATAATGAAAACTTTTATATAATATGGAATATGATAAACTGATACCTGCATGGGATAAAGCGCAAGAAAATATTAGTTGGGCCCAAAGGGATTCTACATTCTTCTCATTGCAAATGTTACCCCGATAATGGAAAAGTACCAACTATTTTAATTATTTTAAGGAAGAACATATCTTGGAAGAATAGAAACTGCAGGAAACAATTTTAATTCTACAAACTCTGAAAAAACTAGACACTTATCCTCTCAAAAGACAAGTATTTGACTTCATGTACTAACTGTGACTTGAGCTGTGAAGATATGATACTGTAGAATGGCAATTCCAAATGGATGCCGGTAAAAGGACACCAGTCCAAGTGTTGCAGTGTGAGGACTGGATTGTGTAAGATCAATGATTAATCCTTGCCAAGTGACTAAATTCTTGAAATGTTACTTGTACTTCACCACCATAAAATATGTAGCTTTCAAAACAGATAAGAAGCCAAACCAAACAACTGCTACTAGGAAGAGAAGCCAGTCAAAGAAGAGGCAGGGGGTTCAGTACAGCGATACAGAATGCTGCTTTATTTATTACAGGTGTTGGAATGCGTCATTATCTGTTCTGAGATATCTCTGGCTATATTAACTGCCTCATTTTAGAATATAACTAGTCAAGTCATTTTCAGTTTTGCAATGAGATTAAAAATAAGAATGCAGACAGAAACTTAGAATCTTCCATAAACTGCCATTTGATGTTTTGCCTTTTGAAGATATAAACATCCATAAATATATCAGAGGAAGACAATTTTCAGTCAGTTTGATCAATGAAACATATTACTAACATTTAGTGCATGTAACCATATCACCTTATATTTCATTACGAATTAAATCCCTAGCTTTAGCCACAATTCATAATCTGTCTGCTTCGCTTCACTACAAATGCAATGCTTTTACCAAATGAGCTGATCACCATAACCAAGTGTCCTCTAATGATCTTTTATATCAGAATCTGAAGAATGAACCATAAAGACGGGTATTTTGTTTTGCACAGTGTGATTATGCACATTGTACTGCAACTGAAACGGCAAGAATGTGAGACATACAATAAAGCCTCACGCCACCTATTTCAGCATCTAAACAAGTATGAGACTTGTGCTGGTTCGTTGCTATTACTCAAGAAATTCTGGTTGGGAAAATGGACATATAATGTGTGCAAAACCAAAAGTTATGATCCACCCAAAGAGCAATCTGGTAAATGATAATATTCAAGAAATAAAGTGTAATAGCATGTATAAAAGAATATAGTGCTTGGCCTGACTAAACTGGACAGCTCAAAAATGCATCATAAGGTTAAAACCGTAATCTTTGGATAAAGAAATTTCATTAAAGATGAATATTTAATCTGTTATCAAATTGATGAAGTCATGTATGATGAAGATCGACAAGTTGTATATGTTGGCCCATACTGATAAATATTTTGGTTAAAGATTATAGAAAAATAAGAGGAAAGCATTTTTGAAGATGGTGAAGCGTGGCAAGGAAGATATGTATGCATATGCAACCGCTAGAAGTGAAATAGATTTGGTCCTCAAACTAGCCAATGCCAATATAAAAACTGAACACGTGTAACACAAAACACAAAACATCCAAGACAGAAAAAGAACAGAATGCAAGAAATAAGAAGTGGTGATTTTGGAGATGTGAGTGAGTGATACCAGAGAGTAAACTGTGGTATATAATGAGTATTCTGAGTAAGAATTATATTAGTAAAACAAGAAAGAGTACCTAAACAAGAAGAACAACAGCAGTAACAGTAGAAATAATCGGAGGAAAAACAGACTAACAGTGATGTCTCAACTAAATTGATATGAAACTCGTGGGCATGGGGGACAAGATAAGGCATATGGTCTGGTGGGGTACCACCAGACTGACTTAATAAAATGAGAAGATATCATATGTGAACTTTCAGTAAGCTCAAGTTCAACTTTTTTAGACTGCGTATTTCCTAAGGACTATTTACAAACAATGAAAATGCAAAGTAATGATAAAAAAAAATAAAAACTGCAAAGTAAATTATTTGAAAAAACACACCTCTCTGTAGGTAAAGATGTATACAAAACATTCAAAATATTACGATTTAAAAACAACACAAGTATTTAAAAAATGTAACTCCAAACTAGCAGTCCCAAAAAGCATGTCCATTGCTTAACATCTAATAATAGGCTGCAGGAACTAGATTTCAGTTCAGCATAAGTAATGGTGCCTATTAGTATAACAAACAGGTTTGTCACAGTTAAAAATAATCTTCTGACAATAAAACGTCTAATCACAAACTAAGATTCCAACTTCACAGCAGAAACACAGTCAAATCTTAAGTAACTTCAGCGATCCATCACTGGAGACAAAAAAAACAATGTAATTCTTCATCTACAGAAGCCATAAATCCTACAAATTTTAAGAATGCCAGGATTAAAGATCCATTCATCCAGGAATGATTGACAGACACTAATAGTCCCACTGGGACAAAATCAGCTCTGGACCTGGACAAGTACAGAAGGCAGCAGTAAGCAGATACATCAAGTGTCGCAGCATACCAACTCGTATCTTGGTACCAGACAAAATGCTGACTGCAGTATGGTAACAATGGCATCTAAACAGTTAATTCGTACTTAAACTCTTCACCAGAATCAAAACACACCATCAGATTAATTACCTTTAGAAGTTCAGGTTGTAAATTTAAAACTCAGAACATTGTTGAAAGCAGATAAAACAAAAAATGGCCATTACGGTTTGTAGAGGGCAGTCTAGCATGGCATACTGAACAGAAAGAACAGAATCAACAAATGTACATTTGTTAAGAATGGATACAGAATATTGCAGGATTTTAATTTTGTTCATGTAATTTATTAAAAGTTTTTGTTTAATCCTATGCCTCTCTAATGCAATTGTTATATGGTGTGACTTTTATTCTTTGAGTAATGTATGACATTGAATCATTTTTATGTGTCGTTTTTCTCCTCGGGCCTCCACTGAAAAGTATTTTTTGCCCAGTCAACAAACAGAACTAAACAAATAAATAAATTAAACACAGACTCTCTCAAAACAATATAAAATACTGAGGTAGCAGCCTTATTTAAAAAGGAGTCAAATTAAGCTACATAATACAGGCCCATAAATTATCATCCATCAGATGTACAGCTATAAAGAAAATACTAAATAAAAGTTAAGGATGACAGGCAGCACTGGTCTGCAAAGGACAGAGCTTGCCAAATATTATCCAGTGTTATGAATGGCACAGAATTGTTAAAATAATCTTGCGGGTGTAGTGATATGTGGCTTTACGACAGCATTTAATTTCAATGCCAGAGAAAGTACAGCTATAAAACAGTGCCCACAGAGGTACATATCACATGGTGCATGACAAGTACAGTGCCCCTCATAAATTAACCTTGATCCCTTAAATTAAACCAGCTATGAACCTCATTACATCAACTCAGTATTCACATTTCAGCCTACTGGTTGCTAAGTATTCTAGGAATATTTTATCATGCCATCTTTGTAATGCTGTAACTGGCACATATACAACTTAGAGCTTCTGGACTTCTTAAAAAGCAGTGATCGTTTATTTTCTGATAGAATAGGCCACTGTTTAGAGCAACATACTCAAAAGCAATGCATTAAACAGATTTTCAAACATAAAAAAACAATAAGGACAGAGTAGATCTAAGAAATAATTTAGCATGTCGTCAAGAAAGGTTTAGAATGAAAGCAGTTTAATATTTCACCAACTTTCACATTTCTGTAAGAATTTTGAAATGCTTGACTAGTAAAATTTAGAAATGAATGCTTAACTAGTCTCAGCCAGTCAGTCACAGCATCGCCCTCTGAAAAAATTAGGGAATCTGTATGGAGTACAAAGACAGGAAGGGGGAAGCAAAAGAATGACAAACATGTATAAGAGATAAAATCACTAAGATACTGTCAGCTGTATCAGCTTGGGACTACTGAAGTTTCACATTCTGTCCTGAAAATATATCTAAAGATAACACTACATAGAGGTTCATTAAGTCAGGAAAGCATAAACTTAAGCTAGTTGTCAATCATCTATTACTCTTGACAGAATCTCTGTTATATAATTATTATTAAAAAGTGCTTCAACAAAGTATTAGTTTAAGGGTGTGCACACTTATTCAACCAGCTTATTGTACATTTTTATTTTTTCGTATTTTTTCCCCTAACATATTTGTTTTTCAGTTGATTTCTACAGGTTATAGGTCACATTGAAAGTGGGAAAAGTTGTGAAATGATTTATTGTGGTTTCATTTTTTTATATCACAAAAACCTGTCATTTTAACAGGGGTGTGTAAACTTTTTATATCCACTGTAAATATGTTAAGATGGATGTAAACATTACTAGAATTTGTATCATCTCCCAAGTTATACTACAATTGATTTCTTGAAAATTATGTCATCAAATGTAATGATCTAAGGAATTTTACCCATTTGTGGTATTTCCATTAAGTAAAACATTGCTTAGATGTTGAACTAAATGTATTTATCAATGATTATATTACATATAATTATATCACTCTCTCTAAATATATATATATTATATATAAAATATACATACATATATACATACCCAGACACACAGACATACATATATATATATACATATATATATATATATATATATATATATATATATAGAGAGAGAGAGAGATAATTGATACATACATTCATACACACACACACACCCCTATACATACAAATTCATACCGACAGCTGTATAACATTATGTCCATCAAGACAGACCAGACCTTGTTAAGGAGTTTCTCCCATCCACTTTTATGTAATTGATCACAATAGAAGGGTGCAGTGGAATTACTTCTATTTTGACATCTACTTTTACCTATGCTATCATGACAGAATGGTATAGCTATATGCTGCTTCCACTGCAAATGAGAACAACAAATTGTACAAATGCAGGGTTACTACCAAGCTGAAGATTCTGCTAGGGTATGTCTGCTTAACATAGTTGTGCTTTGAGAATAAATATGGCAATATCAAATTATTCTGCTACTCCAATGGAAAAAAAGCAGCTCTTATTTTTTACTAGGAGTGACTTAGGACCATAGTGCCACTGACCAATTATCTCAGAATATGAGAGAAAAAAAAGAAAACATCTGTGTGATGTAAATCTATAGCAATTATATTAAATCATTTAGAGAAAACTCTGCTGATGCAGACCATAGTTAAAGCGTTACAAAAACACTTTCCAGAAGAAGATGCAGCATTCATGTTTCTCATAAAGAAGCAGTGATAAGAAATTAGAGCAGCACACTGAAGGACTACAACATGGCTAGAAAATGCATGGAACAGTCTAGTACTATTTGAGTACAAAAATCCTTACCATTATAAGTTATTCTTGGCTTTGTTAAACACATTACGAGGTGCAAATCCATCTCATCTGAAGAGATAAATTTCGAGCATACAGGACACTTGAATCCTATAAAAATGTTAAAAAATGAACATCAGCCAGACAATATCAAACTGAATTATTTCAGAGAAAAAAATACGTAACATTTTAAGTTGTAACATTTTTTGTTTTCAAGTGATTTTTTTTTAAGCAACAAAACTTAAAACATTTACACTTTTGCATCATTTATCTGCAATCAGACTAGCTATTGCATCCATCTTACAGTACTACTAGAACTTTCAAAAGTGTTTTTTTTTCCATTTCCTATCTGAACATAAAACATAAACTTGCTAGACATTGCTAGCTAGAGACATTGCAAACAGCTGCATAGGATTATTATGAGAAAAGACCCCCCCACACACACACAGAAACAGAGATAATTTTCCTCATGCTTAGGAGTAATTCTTCTACATTGTATAGCACAGTCATCCAATACTGAAAAAAGTTTTTTTTTAGTTTTTATATGCAACTACAACATAAACCCAGTCAAGATTACATTATTGCACATTATAAATGATTCCCTATGCAGCAATTCAATGAGTAGGTAGTAGCCCTAGAATCATGCCACTTAAATGCAATCCATAAAAGTGCACATAGTTATAACATCAACAAAACAATGAATAAATAGGAATATTCAGCCTCAAGAGGTACCCTTAGTTTCCCATTGCCCGACATACCACTGAAGGAAATCAGCTCAGTCAGCTTTGTCCAAAGAACAAAATAAAACAGCATATTTACAGAAGAACCTAATTTAATTCTAAGAGAAAGGAGTACAATGGTGTAACCAAGTTAATATATTACAATATATAAAAAGCCGCAGTGGTGCAGCGGTAGCATTTTCGCCTCACAGCAAGAGGTCCTCCCGTTCGATTCTCGGCTGGAGCGCCTTCTGTGTGGAGTCTGCATGTCGTCCCTGTGGTCGAGTGGCATTCGAAAGACATGCATAAATGGGCGTGCCTTTGTTGAAGGTTGGGCATTGAGCTGGCACCTCGGCACCGTAAAAATCTACTGCCAATCATTAGCGGACCGGAGTTCCGCTGTGGCGACCCCTAACCGCGAAAAGGCGAAAGAACAACAACAACAAACAACAAAATGCACAAAAGAAATGCCTGTTTCAGGACACTGAAGCAAGTATGTCTTTGACTTGAAAAATGGACTAAAACACCACATGTAGTAGGTTATTGTGGTATCAGCCAGAGAAGTAGGACAACTAGTTAGGTTTCCAGGTGGGAAGCAGGATTTTTTTAACATCTTTATTAAATTATCACTTTCCACATAGGTAAACAGGCATTAATATAAAAGAAAACAAACCATGTTTCTAGTTATATACATTATACATCACAAGTGTTCTTTATTTAGAACTATCATCAGTCCAATATTACATAAATTGCTCAATTTCTGCCTTGCCTTAAACCTCACTCCTCCTCCAGATCACAATTCTGCATGTATTGTTCCCAAAATTCCAATTTATTTCTATGCATGTTGCTCCTTCCCTTTTCTAAAGATCCCACTTCCTGTTCTTTTTTTTTTTTTTTTTAACAAGAAGCTTTGTTATTAAGTTATCATTTATGACATACAGTGGATATAAAAAGTATATACACCCCTGTTAAAATGCCAGGTTTTTGTGATATAAAAAAATGAGACCACAATAAATCATTTCAAAACTTTTCCCACCTTTAATGTGACCTATAACCTGTACAATTCAATTGAAAAACAAACAAATCTTTTAGGGGCAAAATATAAAAAATACAAAATGTACAATAAGCAGGTTGCATAAGTGTGCACACCCTTTAAACTAATACTTTGTTGAAGCACCTTTTGATTTAATTACAGCATTCAGTCTTCTTGGGTAGGAGTATCAGCATGGCACATCTTGACTTGGCAATATTGACCCACTCTTCCTTGCAAAAGCACTCCAAATCTGTCAGATTGTGAGGGCATCTCTTGTGCACAGCCCTCTTCAGGTCACCCCACAGATTTTCTATTGAATTTAGGTCTGGGGTCTGGCTGGGCCATTCCAAAACTTTAATTTTCTTCTGGTGAAGCCATTCTTTTGTTGATTTGGATGTATGCTTGTGGTCATTGCCATGTTGAAAAGTGAAATTCCTCTTCATCTTCAGCTTTCTAGTAGATGCCTGAAGGTTTTGAGCCAGAAGTGACTGGTAATTGGAACTGTTCATAATCCATTCCACCTTGACTGAAGTCCCAATTCCAGCTGAAGAAAAGCAACCCCAAAGCATGATACTGCCACCACCATGCTTCACTGTAGGGATGGTGTTCTTTTGGTGATGGGAAGTGTTGTTTTTGCACCAAACATACCTTTTGAAATTGTGGCCAAAAGTTCAACCTTGGTCTCATGAGACTATAACACATTTTCCCACATGCTTTTGGGAGACTTGATGCATTGTTTTGCAAATTTTAGCTGGGCCAGGATGTTTTTCTGTGTAAGAAAAATCTTCCGCCTTCCAGACATATGGAGAGTACGGAAGATTGTTGTCACATGTAGTACACAACCAGTACTTGCCAGAAATTCCTGCAGCTCCTTCAGTTTTGCTGTAGATCTCTTGGCAGCCTCCCTGACCAGTTTTTGTCTCGTCTTTTCATCAATTTTGGAGGGACATCCAGTTCTTTGCAACGTCATTGTTGTCCCAAATTTTCTCCACTTTTTGATGACTGTCTTCACTGTGCTCGCAATGCTGTGGAAATTTTTTTGTTCCCTTCTCCTGACTGATACCTTTCAATGATGAGATCCCTTTGATGCTTTGTAAACTCTCTATGAACCATGGCTTTTGCTGTAGCAGGCAACTGAGTAAATGCCAGGAAAATCCTTCTAGGACAGCTGAACTTTATTTGGGGTTAATCAGAATCTCTTTAATTGATGGCAGGTGTGTACCCAAGAAGACTGAATGCTGTAATTAAATAAAAAGGTGCTTCAGCAAAGTATTAGTTTAAGGGTGTGCAACCAGCTTACTGTACATTTTTTTTTATTTTTTATATCCCCCCCCAACGGATTTGTTTGTTTTTCAATTGAATTGTACAGGTTATAGGTCACATTAAAGGTAGGAAAAGTTTTGAAATTATTTACTGTAGTCTCATTTTTTTATATCACAAAAACCTGGCATTTTAACAGGGGTGTGAACACTTTTTCTATCCACTGTATATTTACATAACTGAAAACATACCATATTGACAGTCCCAATTGTAAGTATTTTACATCACAGACCCATTTTGTTGGGTTACAAGTGGTCAAAGCCATAAGATAAGGATTTTAACCAGTCTCTTAATAAGTACGACAAATGTAATTACATATATTTTTTTGTTTCAAGTTTGCCTGACTCTTTTCTTCATGCATCATTTAATATACACTTTAGGAAGATTAATGTCTGCCTACTTAACTAGAGCTGTACAATATCTGGAAGGAAATGTCTGTCCATTTCCACTGAACAAATGCAACTTGGTTACCCAACCAGATTAATAGTTGAAGGGGTGTGATTTTGTACTAAAATATTAATTTTTTGCCTAATAAATAGTTTCTTTCTTAGAATAATGAATATACTGCTTCCTTATATTTGAGTTTAATAGTATATCTCTAAGATATCTTTAAAATATAATAATTTTGAATAAGTTACTTCTAACTAAAGACAATGGCTAGGATGTGCCACCACATATCCAAGTGTGTATTACCTTGCTACAGATTAGCACCAGTTGGAATTTTAACACCTCTTCTGAGCCCACTCTTTTCTAGCAACGTCACAAACATTTTATATTTGCTGGAGCTGTGTTATAACAAAATGCCTTATAAATTTTAAGAAGCTAAAGATATTATATGCAGACTGGAAATGGTTTAATTGTATTTTTAAACATTCTAATCCACAATGCTAAGTCTAAATGTAATAACATTTCTTTATTTTGGCATGGGTCAAATTTTATGCAATTAAAAAAAAAGAGTCAATAAGGAACCAATACTGCAGAAAATCTGGAAACTGTTGTAACAAATTGTATGGATTTAAGATGCTGTAATTTTAAATGTGGTTGCTGTTTTGTATTAATTTTATTGTTTGCTGCCTTGCAAGTTCAATAAAATGTGTCTTTATAAAAATGAATAGTTTCGTCTATGTGCCCAAAATGGTCCCATCACCTGCAATGCATGCAATAATTTGCATGCAACACTGCTAAACGAGGATTATGTCCACGCCTTATATTAATGTCCACTAAAACTCACATCTATGGTCTCCCTTCCCATTTCTATTATTATTGTTGTTATTATTAAGGAATTTCTTAGCACCTAGACAGGCCTTACTACCTTAAGTGTTATTCCTGAATTGATAAGCATTGCCAGAAGAGTGACTAATTTTAATGAATTAAATTGAATTAAATTTATTTATTTAACATTTATTAACTTGGTAGATGAACTGGTCTAAGGACCCATTTAAGTCACAACTTGGACCACAGAGGCCAGACAATACAACTAAACACACAAGAGAATTTTGTACAATTTACATGGACATTTACATTGGTGTTTGCAGTAACATGGTTCAAAATATAGCACAGCACTGAATTATCATTTAGGAACAGAGAGTTTTGATTTTTCAGGTAGGTACAGTTCATTACTGATAGAGCAAATTAGCTTGCAACTGAATTCCAAAGATGTATTTCAATGAATATAAGAGCTAACTCAAAATTAAGTTAGAAGATTGAATACATAATTGCTCCTCACCTTATAAGTCCTTTCTGGTCCACATCTCTGAAACATTTACAGGCATGTAATTAAAAGGTAATTAAGAACAGAAGCCTAACAAGTATCACTTACATTAAAATGTCTTTTTCATAGGTTAAAATGTCAAGCTTACAACCTACTGCCTTCAAGAAGCTTGACTGCAATAATCCTACAATTCCTACATGTTTACCAAGATTATATCTAAAGGAATTTAATGACCGACTTATTCTAAATGAAATAAAAGATCAACTTGGAAGACATTACATAATACAGCTATCATGTTTTTTTTTTATTGATGACATTTATTTTGGCTCCCCTACTAGTACATTCCAAGCAAAGTGTCTTTCAGGTAGAATTAGATCAGATACTGCCTAACAGACCAAGTACAGAACACTGTATAGTAAATTGTAAGAGTAACAATATAATGACATTTCCTGAAGCACTTCTGAACACTTCAGCTTTGCTAGTCCAGTGATTTTTACTAAGAACGTACTGTACTTTTTCAGGTTGTTTCAAGGGGCTTGCTGAAAAGCTTCAGAAAGCAGTGCTGTATTCAATGAGTTAGACTGGTGAGGTACAAAGTATTACAGGCATTTCTCTACAGTAACTATACATATGCTTTAGAACTGAATGAGCTATATAATATGCTTTTATAAAGTATTACAGGCAGCTCACTGGAGTACCTATTCATATGCTTTATAACTAGATAAGCTATACAATATGCTTTTACATAGTATTCAAGCAGCACTCTGGAGTAACTACCTATCCATATACTTTAGAACTAGATGGGCTGCATAATATGCTTTTCTACATAGTAGATACAGACTAGTGAAAGTTTAAGTTGCTATATACGATTCAACTGAAATATTTTATGACAATGTAATTTATAAGGATATAATAATTTACTGTATAATCATAATTTATATATATTTTTGCGAAGTTTTAAGATACTACATTCACTAACAAAGGTGAGAGGATTAGTGCTATACCATTTGAGCATTTTTTATGTAGACTACTGAAGAGAATGATAGCACCTTTTACTTAAGCAATTACTTTGCATAAACAAAAGTTATGCACTTACACTAACAATTTGGGACCATTCCTCCATAAATTTTAAGATCCAAGTCACTGGCAATAGGATCGCTCAGCATGCTAGAATTTCCAAGGCTGCTTTGTACCTTCCCCATCCCACAGTATACCCAATTACTCTCTCTCTCTTCTTTCTCCAGATCTAAGCTAGTTGCAGTAAAATGCCCATCTAAACCTAAGAGACATCAAGACCATATTGGCCAAGGTGGATCAGGTCATTAGAAAGAATCCTACAAAATTTGTTTAAATACATAATTTTCATAACTGACAGGAGTGAGTCATCAACTGCAACCTGGAGGACAGAGTTCCAAGCTCTTCCTAATGGGTAGACCTTATGTCCTAATACCCCTGATAACAATGACCCCAAAGGAAAACCAGGACATAGACATGAGGTCTAATATTTAGTGTTAATGATGACAAAGAAGCAATATACAAATGTCGCCTAACCATGCATTTTTGAAAAAGATGACAGAAAAAGCCACAGTTTTAATAGACTGTGCCTTAGGAAGTACAGGTAAGAACTTATGCAAAACATAAATGAAAGTTATGCACCTACCATAATGATAGATCCATGTTGTCTGCTTCCATCCTCCTGAGAGTATGGTACTTTGGTTCAGATCAAATCAGACTTCGGCCACTTTCAAACTCTGGATCCAAGGATCAAGTCCCTCCTCTCACCCATAATCCCCTCCTTGCACTAAATTACTTCAGATCAACTTTGCTCCCTTTCTATAACAAGGACAATTACATCTTTGCCCAAAAAAGAAAATATTTTCTGAAGATGCTCAAAGGAACTCTTGGAATATAATAAATAACACAAACATGACCAGGCTGTCAATAAATCAGAGCAGTCACTCCAGAACCAAAGAAATATGAAATGAAATCTGGAAAGGGATGGAGGGAGGGAAGTTGAGGAGGATGGAAGCAGACAACACAGATTTATCATTATGGTAAATACATAATTTCATATCCAATGTTGTCTCTTCGGTCTGTCCTCAACATATGGTACAGAGTCTGACATGAAACAGGAAATTGGCTCGTTTATGTATTTTACAGAGTCTGACATACCATAAACCTTGGGAGGTCTCATGGAAGGATATTCCTGAAGATGGCTGAACCAAAGGATGCTCTGGACCTAGACTGCAAATCCAGTTTGTTGTGAGATATGAAGGAATGAACATTAGACCAAATAAGCTGTTGCACAAATGCATCAATTTGAACTTTTGAGAAAAAGGCAGCTGAAGTAGCAAATGACCTAGTAGAATGAGCCTTAGGATTGCCAAGCAGAAATAGTCCCTCTTCCTTATAAACAAAAGAAATGCACTTAGACAACCATCATGAAAGAGCAACTTTAGACACTCCTTTACCTAATTTTGCTAGGGAGAAGAAAATAAACAAGTGGCCAGTCTTTCTAATGTTCTTAGTGTGGTGCAAATAAAATCTGAGTTGTCTATGCACATCCATGAGATGTACCATTCCCTCATTAGAAAAATGGGGAAAGAAAACGAGAAGACTGATGAATCAGTTCACTGAGAATTCTGAGGCCACCTTGGAGAAAAAGGAAGGACTGGTCTTCACTGATGCACTGTTCTTGTGGAAAACCAAATAAGGGGATTTACAAGAAAGGGCATGAAGTTCCAAAACTCTTTGTATGGAAGTAACCACCACTAGAAACAATGTTTTCCAACAGAGATATTGCAATCCAACTGTTGCTGCAGGTTCAAGTGAAGGTCTCATCAATGCCTTGAAGAAAAATAGCAATGTCTCATGGAGGAACAGGGTCCCTGACTGGAGGCCAGAAAAGGAAAGCACCCCTTAAGAAGGCATTAGGCAATTTTGAATAAGAAACTGGCAACTGATTTTCACCTATGTGAAAGCTAGAAATGGCCAGCAACTGGACTTCAACTGGAGAGTAATTAGCTCCATCATAGAGTCTGATGAAGTCTTAGATTGAGAGATGAAAGCGCTTACTGTTTAATGTGTATGTGTATTAAATTTGTTTGGTTTTATTTTACTTTCCGTTTTTTTTTTTTCTTTATCTTGTACACTTTTCTGGTACAGGGCCTTTGCGAGGAGGTCAAAATGTGTACTACCCGAGATGAAACCCTGGACTATTTTAACCATCATTAATTTGAGGGCTTCAATGACCAGATGAAAGAGAAGGATTGGAGCCAGGTTCAGTAGCCATGGAGGGCAGATAAGACAAGACCAAAGAAAGGGAAATCACACCTGTCAAGGCCCAAATGTGGCAATGAGATATTCTTAGCCATGCTCCGCATTGCTTTCTGCAGAAACTCTGGTATGAAAGGAGAGCCAGGACAAGCATAAAAGAAACCAGAGGTCCAATTGCAGACCAGAGTGTCCTTCAGGATCTCATTCTCTTGGAGGATCAGGGCAAAGTAACTAGTGCATTTGGTATAGGACGGGGAGATGAACAGGTCGCAGAATGGTTGGTCCTGTGATGCCCATGTCCTGGCCCAGCAATCAAGGAGCTTCAATCCTCACCACTAACACCAGAGAGGGCATCTCATATATGAGGAAAGGATAAATACACACAGTAAAGTGCAATTTCCCTTAAGAGCACACAGATATCACAGTCAGTCCGGGGCTGGTCACTCCCTTGCTCTCCAGGTCCCCAATAAGACTCCCCACTGGCACAGCTATAGGGTCCAGATCTCAGCTTAGTGGGCAAGTTAAAACCTCTAACACCCTCTCTGTCCAACCAGTGCTTCGTGTCCCTGCCCAAGTAGCTCACACATACACACACACACACACACACACACACACACACACACACACACACACACGCACGCACTTTGAGATAAAAGTTTATACAACCACACAGACACTCTTGGGGAAGGCTGGTACAGTTTCTCCAGCTATGCCCCTTTCTCCCAGACTATACAGTAGTTCCACTTGCCACCACCCACTAATACTTATCAGCTACTCAAAGGCCCTTAAAAGGGTGTCCAATTATTACGGTGCAATATTATTATCCAATTGGTAGTATGACTCAACAGTCAAGGCTTATTAGAGTGACTTGGTACAGGATCCTTATATACATGCAATGTACTCTTAGAGCTTAACTTATCTCTACACAAAACAGCCACAGTTGAAAGGTTTTAAAATATTTAATAAAAAATAATAAAAACATAAGATAATACTTCTTACTACACAGTGCTAGTCAAGAGTTCAGAGATCACACAGAAATACTTAAAATAATTTGGTACTACAGTTCTGACATCACAGAAAAGCACTTAGTCTAATCTTTCTAGTTCCTAGCTATTTCTAAAAGAAAATACAAGTCTAACATAACTTGCATATGAGCAAGACAGTGCTGTGAGTTGGATGGTGAAGACAAAAATGCTTAATGCCTTCTGATTCTCTCTGTTTAAATTGTTATTTTCAGTCCTGATTCCCATTACATCATTTCACACTTTCCTGGTGTTCCCAGGCTAACAGATACTAGATATTTGTTATCTTACACCTGCAGGAAACTACATCAATAAAAGACATTCCATATGTAAACTCTAGTAACTTTTCCTCAAGTTAAAACAATAGGCAGGATGCTTCACTCCAGACTGATTGACTCCAAATTCTAACTTCAAAGGGACAGACATGAAATAATTTTAATTTCAAAGGACAGACAAGAAATGCTTGACTTAGCTTTCTTTACAGCAGAGGGGTGACTCCAAATTCTAACTTCAAAGGGACAGACATGAAATAATTTTAATTTCAAAGGACAGACAAGAAATGCTTGACTTAGCTTTCTTTACAGCAGAGGGCAATGTTGCTACATTGTTTTAATTTCAACATTTCACAGCATATTCTTTCACTTAAGAAACCAAGTTTGTAATTCAACATTCATATTTACAAATGACAGAATTATCTGCAAAATTCTATCTGGCTAGGCTGGCAGCCTTCAAATGTCCCAGCGGCAGAAATCTGCTCAGGCACCGACGTGCTAAGGAACCATTCATCCATTCATACAGTACTCAACGTATCTGCCAATAAATTGGATTTTTTTGGTTTGTGGTTGCTATTAGGAAGTACCTGCTGCCAAACACTTATGGCCTCTCGACACAATGGGTAAGAAGGTATTTCCCTTGTCTGTTGAAGTACCAAACCACTGACTATTGTTTTTGGATGGCAATTACACTCTTGAGAAAGGAATCCTGAAAGGATTGCAATGCTAGGAGGACTACCCTTATCTCAATGCACTGATGTGATGACTGACCTCTGTGGGAGACCATGTGCCATTTCCAAAGAAATGCACCCACCCCCACTCTAGTTGGGAAATGTCCCTAGTCATTGTGGCCTGGGGAGAAGGAAGAAAAAGAAGTTATGTACCTACCATAATGTTCCATGTTAGTTGTCTCCTCTCGCCTTCTTTTTTGCTGGTTGGGTACGGAGCCGATCCTCGGCTCCGACTCGGCCATCTTCTAAAGCATGAGAGCTACATTCTGGCTTGAGGCCTCCCCATATCCCATGATGCCTGGCGCTAGAAATCCAGATCTCGTTTGGTGAGACTAACAGCAGACACAATAATGAAGGAATCCTATCCTATCATACATAAGCCCAACTATAGAGACTACTAGGTACAGTGGGTTAGCCATAGAAGACTCAGCCAGTGTAAATCCATAGAGAAACTCTTCTTGATCTAGTAGGATAGGGGGATGGAGGGTGGGACGCAAGAAAGAAGGTGAGAGGAGACAACTAACATGGAACGTTATGGTAGGTACATAACTTCTTTATGTTAAGTTGTCTATCTTGCCTTCATTCTTGCTGGTTGGGACAGCATCCCTAGCACCTAATATCCTGCGTGGCTCAGTGGAACAGACTCTTCAGAACAGTGGAACCAAAATCAGCTCTGCTCCTGGAAACCACGTCCAACTTATAATGCGAGATGAAAGTATGAGAATTTGCCCACATGGCCGCTGCACAAATAGAATCCATGGGCAACCTAGCTTGAAAAGCAACAGAAGTGGCTAATGCTCTGGTGGAGTGGCCTTTAGGTTTAACAGGCAATTCTTTCTTCCTCAGCTGATTAAAGGCTTAACAGGCAATTCTTTCTTCCTCAGCTGATAGATAAAGGTTATGATAGAAGTCAGCCACCTAGATAAAGTTACTTTTGATACTGGCAGGCCTTGTTTGCCCTCTGCATAAGAGAGGAAAAGCTGATCCAATTTTCTGTAGTCCTTAGTCCTATGCAAATAAAAGCACAGTTGCCTGTGAACATCTAATTGATGTAACTTATATTCTCCCCTACTGGAATGGTTGGGAAAAAATACAGGAAGGTCAATGGACTGGTTCAAGTTATTCTCAGAAGAGACCTTAGGAAGGAAGGAAGGATTAGTCTTAAGAGCAACGCTGTCTTTGTGGAACACTAGGTATGGGGGACGGATACAAAGAGCCTGCAGTTCAGAAACTCTCTTGCTGAAGTAATTGCTACCAGAAAAAGTGTTTTCCAAGATAAAAACTTCAAAGAACTGGAAGCTGCAGGTTCGAAGGGGGCCAAAATTAGAGAGGATAGAATCAAATTTAGATCCCACGGGGGTGGAGGATCTCTAACCAGGTTCCTGAGCAGAGTGGTTCCTCTGAGGAAGGCCTTACAAAGCTTATGAGACATTATACTATTTTCTGAAAGGCCAATGTGAAAATTTGAAATTGCGGCTAACTGCACTCTAATTGTAGTGGAAGCGGACCCAGTATAAAAGAGCTTCACAAGAAATTCCAGGATGTGGTGAAGAGGGGCTGAAAAGGGGTCTATATTCTTAGGCTCTGTCCAGGAAGAAAAACATTTCCACTTACTAGCATAAGTTTTTCTAGTGGTAGACTTGTGCGATGATAAAATGATTTCACACACTGATTGGGAGATATGAGGAAGCCTGGCTAGGGTTGGAAGTGGAGCAACCAAGCCATGAGCTTGAGAAATTGTAAGGAATGATGCAGCCCGCCCGACTGATGGATCAGGAGGTCTGGAGCTGGGTCCAGAGTCCAAGGCTACTCGATAAGATAATGATGAAGGAACAGAAACCATATTTATCGAGGCCAGTACGGAGCAATGAGGATCATTCTGCAACCCAACACGGTAGCTTTCTGTATCAGCTTGGGAATTAGAGGAAAAGGAGGGAATCCGTACAGAAGTCCCTGAGGCCAATCGTGGACTAGAGCATTTCTGGGGGAATTCTCTGGATGTGGTAGGAGAGAGAAGAAGTTGCTGCACTTGCTGTTGAAGGGGGTGGCAAAGAGGATGCAGCAAGGTTGCCCCCATTTGCAGAAGATTTGGTCCGCTACTACTTGATTCAGAGACCACTCGTGAGGCATGAGAATAGCTCTGCTCAGCCTGCCTGCTATGACGTTGGATTTCCCAGAGATATGCATTGCGGTCAGAAACCGTTGGGAAGAGATCGCCCACTGCCAGAGTCTGAGTGCTTCTCGACATAGGGGGTAGGACCTGGTTCCGCCCTACTTGTTGATGTACCACATGACTGACATATTGTCCATTTGAATTGCAATTGTCATCGTAGGAAGAGAGTCCTGAAGAGCTTGCAATGCTAAAAGCACTGCCCTCACCTCCAAGACGTTTATGTGCAGATGGTGCTCGAGGTTGCCAGGTACCCTGGACTGTTCTGCCCTGATAATGCCCCCCCACCCGATCAGGGAGGCATCCGTGGTCACCGTAGCAACTGGAGGGGGAAGTACAAATGGTCTGCCCAGGGGCACTGATGAGGAGACCATCTACCACGCAAGGTGCGTTTTGCATGTTTATGTGATGATAACCATGTGAGACATGGGAAGCTGCTGGAAGGACCATTGGGTGAAAAGAAGCCATTGGAGGATCCTCATGTGAAAACGTGCCAGAGGGACGAGTATGATTGCTGCTACCATGAGCCCCAGGGTTTGGAGGATGAACCTGGCTTGAATTCTGTTGCATTGTAACAAGACCTGGACATGCCGCTGAATGACTAACACCCTGTCTGGGGGAAGGCTGGCTGACCTGTCTTTTGTATTTAAGTTTGCGCCTATAAAGAAGATAGACTGACAAGGCGACAAAGCAGATATTTCGAAATTTATAGTGATACCTAGTCTGGAGCACGTCTGGATAGTATAGTCTCTGGCTTGCAGAAGGTGATGCCTGGTGGTAGCAGTGAGGAGCCAGTCATCTAGATACGGAAACACCTGGAATCCCTGCCGTCTCAGGTGAGCGGTAACTGCTGCCATACATTTGGTGAACACCCTGGGGGCTGTGGTGAGACCAAAGGGCAAAGCTCTGAACTGATAATGGCTGGCTCCCAGCCGGAAGCGCAGGAATTTTCTAGAGCGCCTGTCCATTTTGATGTGGTAGTATGCATCCTGAAGATCTATGGAGCACATCCAATTGTCCTGACCCAGGAAGGGTAAAATGGACTGTTGTGTGACCATCCGAAACTTGGTTCTTTGTACAGACCTGTTTAGTCTGCTGAGATCCAAAATGGGTCTCCAGTCCCCTGTCTTTTTTGGTACCAAAAAGAACCTTGAGTAAATTCCGGATCCTTGCTGGTCTGCTGGGACTTGCTGGATGGCCCTTTTTCTTAGCAGTTTCGAAACTTCCTGAACTGCTTGATCCCTTAGATTGGGTGGAACATCTGGAAGGGACTAGTTCGACAATAAAGGAGCATGAGCAAAGGGAATTCTGTAGCCTCTGGATATAACGGACTGTACCCATTTGTCTTGTGTTATGTCCTGCCAGGCTCTTGGGTACAGCGATAATCTTCCCCCCGACTGCCTCCAGAGGTGAGCAGCCAGGCAACCCTTCAGGGATGCTGGAAGGGCTTGTCAGAGAAAGATTCTCTGCTGCCCTGGTTTTGCGGACCCCCTCTGTCACAAGGGCGGCATCTGTTATTGTTCCCTCCTCTGCCCCTGGAGGGAAACTCACCATGTGTGTCTGGCAAGGCTCCCTGGGATTTCCAGAACCACATCTTTCCACTCTTCTAACCCTTGGGATATGGTCTGGAAGGAGTGGAAAAATGGACTCCTACAGCAGGGAGAGTCTTGCCTTCCTGCTCACACCTGGTAAGGTTATCCTTCACCTGTGATCCAAAGAGAGAGGAACCATCAAAAGGGGTATTGGTGAAAGATGCTCTGAAAGGTTCCGCAAAGTTACATAGCCGCATCCAAGCGTGCCTCCTTAGGGCCACACCTGTGCCTGCGGCTCTACTCGCCCCATCGGCTGCATACAAAATGAGCCTCATGGAGGAGTTTACCACTGAATTAAGAGTCGCCAGCTGGGAGGCTGCCTTAGCCTGGGCCCCCTCAGCTGATGGATCTTGGAGGGTATCTCCAAGCTCTTTCAGGACATCCCTCTGAAGATGGGTAAAGTGGCACAGGTAATTCAGGGACCACATAGAAAAGGTCGCTGAAGAGAACATCTGCTTTCCATATCTGTCCATCGTCCTGGACTCCTTGTTATGGGGATGGAGAGATGAAGAAGTTTCAGCCAACTCCTTCTTTGTGGCCGCCGCTACCACCATGGCATCAACGGGGACACCTTTTCTCAAGAACTGTTTGTCCTGTGGTGCAGTAATGAATTTAGCAAGTCTTCTAGGGGTCGATTCCACTGTGTCTGGAGCCATCCACACCTTCCGAGCCACCACAGACATCAGTGGGTCGAAAGGCGGAGACACCCAGGAGGTGGAAGGTCAGGATCCAAACGCGTCCAGGAATACCGACTCATCCTTGGAAGGGCTTAGAGCAGTCCAGTTCCCCCTCTGCCTAAGCATCTCAAGGATATCTGAGAAGGAGACATCTTCAGAGGGGGATCTTGGGGACCCTTTCGACTCCTCGATGTGACAGACTCAGGGGAGTCAACATGCTTCCTCTTGCATTTCGTCTTGCGAGGTGGCTCCTCTGAATGGTCAGGGGAGGCCTCGGAAGAGGAGGATACACCCAAAGGGGTATCCTGGAGCGCTGGATCCCCATGCTTGGGGTCTGGAAGAGGGGCAAAGGCTGACGCAGGCACCCTAGGGGGAGGAGCCGATGGGGTCGATCGTGGGACTGACTCTGGGGCCAGTACACTCCTCATCACCTCGAAGGCGTCCCTACCTGGACGGAGAGATGGCTCCGGTTCTGAAGAACCCAGAACCCAGCACCGAGTGGGGATGGCTCCGAGGCACATGTGGGAGCCAAGCTCACCTGAGCCGAAGTGCCGAGGGGGAGAGCAGGGTCGGACAAGGGTCCAATGCCACTCACCCCCTCGGAGCCGATGAGGGAGTCTTGGTGCCCAGATCCCTCCAGGGATGGTACCATGGAAGGGATCGGAGCTGACGACGGAACCGAAGGAGAAGGTATCGGAGACGATGGTTCCACGACTTGAACCCCAACGAAATCCAGCTCCGAGCTCATAAGATGAGTCGGAGGAGGAATATCTACAGCTGTGGATGGAGCCGACGCCCACGAACACAACTCTAATACCAAAGATATATCTAAACGAGAATTTATAGTAGAGCAACCTCGCAGCAGAAGCAGCAAACGAGATCTGGGTTTCTAGCGCCAGGCATCATGGGATATGGGGAGGCCTCGAGCCAGTATGTAGCTCTCGAGCTTTAGAAGATGGCCGAGTCGGAGCCGAGGATCGGCTCCGAACCCAACCAGCAAGAATGAAGGCGAGATAGACAACTTAACATCAAAGGGTCAACCCTACAAAACTATCAAGACAGTACATCCATCACTGAATATGGTTCCTGCAAATCTGAGCGAGGGACACAGGAAAGTTCATTGGTTTGCATCTTAATGACCACTGAATTGCAAGGGTCCATTGTAAAACCCATGTAAAATCTGCCATCAGGGCTAGAAGGCATAGAACAGGCAACACCTGATGTCGAAGAGTGTGAGCCCTCCATTCCAGTACTCTATCTGCAGTTTGGTATCTAGATGGGTTCCAATGAACTCTATCATTTGAACTGGTTGCAATTTTCATTTTGTGAGGTTGATGGTTATTTCCAACTTGGAACAAAGCTGGAGCAAAGATTCCCTGGTTTTTGTATGAAAAATACCTCTGGTGGGAGCATTTACATGCTAGTCATCTGGACATGGGAACACCTATAACCCCTACAATCTGAGATGAGTTGCTACCACTGTCATGCATTTAGTGAACACTCAGGGGTCTATGGTGAGACCAAGGAGCAGACCTCTGAAATGGAGGTGACTGTCATGGAAGGTAGTTACCATAGCTCACTGAAAAAAATTTGGTTAAAGAGACAGAAAGGTGAGACAGGAGACCTGGGGGTTGCATGGCTAAAGTTTCAGCTCTGTAAATGGCCCACGTGCAATAAAGTCTGGATGTGGATATTGGAAGCCCATACCCAGGACAACAGTGCAGTTTCTCTTTATGCTCTTGGGGCCAGGGTCTATTCAGTGAATTACTTATTGAAACAGACTTGTGCACTTTCTTGTTATTACTTTACTCTTAGTTGGCAGTGGTGGGATTCAGACCCCCACCTGTGCCAGGCATCCTGAGTCACTGTGGGTGTCATCCTGCCATGTAGGCCAGCTTCCAAAGCTTCAGGGCATCTTCTATGCACCCAAACCATAAGTCATCTCTAGATAAGCTGACTAAAAAGACAGATATGGGGACCAAGCCCTTCAGAGCATTTTTTCTGCCAAAGAGTATGCCCCTCTATGCCTTTCGAAGATCGATGGTTGGCTCATGCTGTTCCTTTGCTGGGAATATAAGTTCCCTTTGGGGGTGACCTGCCATTTTAAAAATGTGGTTGTTTATTAATACTTTCCTGTTCAGGAATGTTATTTTAAAGTGAGGAGTTTGTGGTTTAATGGAATGTCATGAGACACTGTTTTACTTTAAATGAGCATGCTCTTCTTTTCCCATCAGTTTAAACGTTGCTTATAAATTAATTGTAAACCATTTTTATGTGGAGAAATTGTGATTATTTCAATTTTTGTGGTTGGCAAGGTGTTTTAAAGTGCTTTTTACTGTATTTTTATGTGAAAAAGCTGCTTGTTTTCCTCAGGAAAGGGACACCGTTTTCGGCTTGACCATGGAACAAACTACCAGTCATGTGATCAGTCCTTCTTACAGCCATAACACGAAAAAGGAACATAAATATGCAAATAGCTTTTGACACAGTAGCAGGCTAACAGTTTGCTTCAGCTGCAGGTGGGTGACTCTGCTGTGGCCTTTAGGTGGAACTCAGACCACTCATCTTTTACCACGGATCCCTCTAGTGTAGCACCATACGGCCAGTATGGACTGGGGGTTAGCCACATCCTTCATGACTGTTGGTGTCAATGGAGAGCGACTCTTCTCAGTCTTAGGGGAGGGAACAGGAAAGGATTCCCTTTTTGTCAAAAATGTTGTGCCCATCCCTGTGTAAGCAGTTGCTGCCATTAATAACACTGTTGGCCCTATTTTTTCCTGTCAAAAAGAAACCGTAAACTAAACATGTACACCTCCTTCTCAAATTTCCTTAGACAAGAGTTTAATGGGTCTGTCTCAGGGTTTAAGTCATGCTATCGATCCTTTCTATGAAGTAGTTTCTGGTAAAAGAAAGAGTGATGCCTCTCTTCCTGAAGAGATTTAAGATTCTGAACCTGGACAGGAAGATGAAGGGACAGATGGAGGGGTTTTCTCCTTAGATGTCTCATTCAGTTTCTGGAGAGAGCTCAGTTTCTGATTCTACCTGTGGAAGTTTCTGTTTCTCATCACTTTTTTTTCGTATGTGCCAATGTTTTCAGTGGATGAACAATGAGGTTTATCATGCCCTAAGAAAATAATATGAGCTGTTACAGCACTAATTTCCAGAACCTTCACCCATTCCTCCATTTCTGTTAGCTTTGGAAGACGTGTAAGTTACTGCCTGCAGTTTTCCTGACAGTCATCCAGCTTGCCCATAAAAAGGAACTAGGTTGTATAAAGTTCCTTGATCTTTTAAGTTTTTGTACACTCTTCCCAAACCTGACCCAACAGCTAGAGCTTTAATTAATTCCAATCCTACTCTTTCTAATAAGAATGGGACAATGATTGATAAGTATGGGGAAAAAAGTGTATGCTTCCGAAACTTTGATTTTTAGAATTTTGAAATGGAAGGCTTATATGTTCAAGTTTGTTTTAAGTGGGACAGTATGATGATGTTTTGTCTCCAGTGTTTTCTTGTGAAGAAGAATCTGCTTTAAATAATTTAGTATCTACAGTTGTACAAGTCCTACTCATTGTTTGCACAGTGACTCATTACTACTGGTATTGTTTTGAGGAGGTTTGCGCCTCAGTTCATATTAAAAATGAGAATTTAAATTCACTTTTTGATAGCAATTTAGTTTGTGGCCCCTCTGCTGTAGACGTGATCAAAAAGTGTGATGAAAGGAGTTAGTAGTTTCAAGACATCTCTTAGATTTTTCAGCCCTTATTTTCCAAATTTTCATAGATATTCTCTAACCCCTTATCCAGTTTTAGCAAAAGAAAAAAAAAATCAAACACTTCCCAAAACCAAGGAAAGTTCAGTCAGAGTGACTATTTAAGGGACATTGTTCCTTCCTACTACCTAGGCATCCTCATTCCCTTCCAAAAAGTCTGAATCTCCAGTTTTCTATTTGGGAGCAAATAGTTTCAGACAAATAGGTTGTGGAGATCATTTATCAAGGTTACAGATGGCAGTGGGAGGAAATGTCTCCTTTCCAGGGAGTAATTACTCATACCTAGACCAGCCCATTTTATTTCCATCTGTTCTCATAACATGCTGTCCCATGGAGTTATAGAATCAGTTCCCTTCCTAGGTGGTGAAAGGTTTTTATTCAAGGATATTTTTAGTGCCTAAGAAAGAAGGAAAATGCTTGGAGACCAGTTTTGGATCTTTCTTTTCTAAACCTTTTTGTGGTAGTGCTCAAATTCAAAATGTCTCTTCAGAAACTTTTTACCTGTTCTTCCTCATTCAATTTTCCTGGTACCTCTAGATTTAAGGTACTTATCACATCCTTATTAATCCAGACTCCAGGCATTTCTTAAGGTTTTGTGTGTCTGAGTCACATTATAAGTTCTCTGCCTTACCCTTTGTGAACACTTTTTTGACAGTGAATAGTCCAAAGTGTCTAATACAGCTCATTGCAGGCTACAGGGTATTCATGTTTTCCGTATTTAGATGACTTGCTTATCTTTGCAGAGTCTTTTTTAAAGTGTCAGAAATCTCTCACTTGGGTGAGAGATCTCTTACACAAGCTGGGATTCCAAGAGAACATTCAAAAGACTTTCTTGACTCCTTCATACAGGATTGTGTTCCTGGGGTATCACCTAGAATCTTCAGTTCAAAGAGCTTTTTTTCTACAAGGAAAAAAATTATTTTTATTTTGCTCTATTTCTCAGGTTTTCCACTCAGATTTCTGTCACTGCAAGGGAATGGCTCAAGATTTTGGGTCTCATGGCATATATGATCCTCTTAATACCCTTGGAAAGACTCCACATGAGAAAGATACAACGATATTTTAAGTCTCTTTGGTCTTAGCACCAAAATCCTTTGTTTACCTTTTCAAATCCCAGTGCTGGGGTTTGTCAGAAGACAAATCTCTTGATGGAGATAGCAACAATTTCTAATCCAGGTCTCCCATTATCCCTTCTTGTAACAAGGTAGTCACCACTGATGCCTCAGACTTTGCTAGGGGAGCAGTTTCATCAGGAATAAAATTGCAAGGTGTGTGGGACACCAAGGACAGATGAAAGCACATAAATATAAAGGTGATATTTTCCCTGATCAATCCACCCAACTCTATGAAATCATCTTTGGTCCCCTGACCTCTTCAAGTTGTTACAGACAGTACTGCAGACATCAACAAGCAAGGGAGAATCAGATCTTACCTCCATGCTGAGTAGCCGTGTTAGCTTGTGATATAACTTCACAGCACAGTCTCACTCTGCAGGAATCCTACATTCCTTCAAAGCAAAATTGTGTGGCAAGCAAGCTGAGCAGGACAAGGGCAGACCCTCATGAATGGAAACTAGATCAGGGGGTCTTCCAAGAGTTGATTCTTCTGTAGAGAGTTCCTCAAATAGACCTCTGATGTGTCTTTCTGTTGTAATTATGTGAACAAATGCTTTTATTAAGTGACATATTAATGGTTTTATTTATGTGATTTTTTTTTTAAAAGAATGATGGTAGGTCACATGACAATTGCTGTTAAAGTATTTAAATGAGGGGATATGATGTTTTATGTTGTATCTGATGAAGTTCCGTTTTGGATGTAATGAATTAAAGGAACGAAAGTGCTCATACAGGCTTTCTTGTACTGTTGGAACCAATTTGTGTCGCTACCTTACTTAAGAAGTACTCCTAGTGCTATATTTGTTTCATTACTGGACTTTTATGTTTTTGGTGTTATTTATTCGTGGACTACCTAAAAAAAGAAATCAAATCTTAATACTTGGTGTTCAATTAGAGTAGTCTCCCTCCTTTCTCCTTCAGATGATTGTTAGGTTTCGTACCTATTTTTACAGAAGTTTTATGGACTGTTTGTTGTTGGTCTTGGGGGGTTTTCCATTTTGCTGTCAGGATGACAGATAAGCCCTCTAGCTTAAAAAAAATGTCTCTTGTGGGCAATAAAATCCCCAATTAGAATGCCCATGCAAAGTGTGTATATGCTTATGGACCCCCACATCTGGATGAAGATTGCTCTTTCTGTGATGCTTTCAATGCCAGAACTTTCACCGACAGGCATAATAAACTTTTACTTAGGGGCTTCTTCCTGCCACAGCAGGAGCAGTTCCACCTTCCCAGTCATCATCATCTTCTGCCTAGAAAACCTGTGATGAGTAAAGTGAAGAAGACTAAGGAAAGATAGTGAGAGAGAGAGAGAGAGAGAGAGAGAGAGAAGACAAGGAAAAGGACAAGAAGAAGCACAAAGAAAAGGACACCACTATGAAACATTCTCTGGACTGATCTGGTCCATCAATTCTGGCTCCAAAGATTCCTAATGTGTCATATACAGCCTTGGCTCCAGAGTCTGTTGGGCTTAGATCTCCCACTCCTGAATTTGTAGAGTGCAGGTTCTTTCTATAACCAGTTAGCTCCAGGTTCAGATCACCTTTTCTGCAGGAAACGTCTTTCCAGAGGGTGTCAAGACCCCCCCACACACTTCCATTGTTTCATCCTTGATTGATGCAGTCCTTCAGGACCCTTTATGATGCTGACATTGACAGAATAATGAGGACGTTTCTGAGGACCAGATCCAGCTGAGAGTTCGCCTGTCACCAACTTCTTTTAGAGGATTGAGGCTTGCTCCTGGACTTCAACACCGGCCATCTTTCTGACCCAATTGACTCTGAGCTCCTCTGATCTCAGTGGGTGTAGGAGTCAGCATCATGGGGTCAGGGTCGACTCTGACATTTTTGGATCTGTGTCTTCCCTTCATCAATTTGGCTGTCAACAGCTCTGCTGCGGAGATGAGCGAGATAGATTCTCAGAGCTTGCCTTTCTCAGGTTCCTTGGATCCTACAGGGACAGCGTCAGGACCTGTCTCTTGGAGTTGGCATTTGTGACCTTCAAGATAGTGCTCTCACAGCCAAGGGAGCAGGCTTTCCTTCCCCACTCAGATCTCCCCCTGCCCCCCCACCAGTCACATTGGGACAGCCAACCTCTCGAGTCTTGAGATAGTTCAATTGTGGACTCCCCATTTGCTTCAGAGTCTTCTCCAGAGCATGCCACTGTAGACCGTCACTGAAAGCATATGTGCAAAAGAAGACATGTGCAGTCCCCTCAGGAGTCCCTCACCAAAGATAATGATTTCAAGGAGGGGAAGGGTCCCCTAGGTACCCCCTTGAAGGTGTCTCCTTTGTTGAGATCCTTGAACTACTTAGAAGGAAAAAGGGAGGTCATTGATGCTCCCTCCCATCAGGAATCTGTATTCCTCGAGGTTTTTGTGGCTAGCCCATTTCCTCTTTCGTGGTCCTCCCACTGATTAACTGATTGACCTAGTTTCAAGGAAGGCATGGAAGGAACCAGATATGGTCGAAACTATCCCATGAAAACCTGACAAAATCCTAGTTTCTCCTAAAGGTGGGCACTAACTACCTTCCATGTAAATTAATATTTTTCACACACATACAGAATTCTCAGAAAAGTCATGTGGCACAGTAGGACTCCTATCTAATCGGGATTAGGACCAGAGGAAAAAAGTTACTTGACTGCTCTCAATTTAAGATAATATGAAATACACAAAGTAATATCACCCCAGTAATGGTAGGCCTAAGCAGGCTAATAAAGATGTATGCCACTCAGCTTACTAACCAACAGTGAAAATAATGCTTACCCTATTCTTAGATAAACAACAGTGCCTAAATATTTATGTATGTATATAATAAAGAATAGGCATCAGGTACAAGACTGTACAGCTTAATATATTACCTTTACTTAAATAATAAAGAAAATAGTACAAATACAAATTAAAATGTATATAGATATAATAAAGAACAGGCATCAGGTGCAAGACTGTACGGCTTAATACACAACCTTTACTTAAATAATAAAGAAAATAATACAAATACAAATTAAAATGTATGTAGATTGACACACACATGGAAATAAAAGGCAATAAAAATAGGATGCGTACAGAAAAAATAAGCTTCATATACCCAAGTTCATTGACTATGTTCTACTGCAGAAATACGACCCCTAATTATCATAAGTTATATAAATCAATAACTAGTACTCACAACCAAGGCTGCATCAAACTTCTTTATAAATTAACAAAGCCCATAGTTAAATACATTGCAAACATACCCATCCAAGTCTGCTTCCTTTCCTAGACTCCACCCTGTTATCTCTCAGTGAGACACAAGCCATTAAGTCTGTTAGAAATTTCAGCAATTACATCTCAAAACAAGAGACAGTTCCTGGTATTTCATCTTTTTTGCTACATTCACAACAGAAGACAAAGTATGGAGACTCACCATACTTCAAAACACACTCCTCATTCTTTTACATTCAAACTGACAGAAATTTCATATTCCTTTGTCAACAGAACAGTACACTGAAGCAAGTGAACAACAGAGATGAGAAAAAAGACAAGATACCCAAAAATTTTAACTTGGGTACCTTAGCCTGACAACACTAATGACATCACAATCAGTATGGGTGTGTATAGCTGAGAATGGCAGCAGTGACAGAAATAGATCAATGTTGCCATTATAGCAACGGGGGTGGGGGTGGGGGGGTCTGGCAGTGAATGACAGTAGCAAACTGAAATATATTACTATTGTCATTAGAGCAATCTCAGTCAGAGGTGTGTGAATGACAATAGCAAATTAAGGTACATAGTTACCATTCTAATGATCAGGTGGTATGTGGTAGTGAAAGATGGGAGTAAACTGAAATACAGTACTCTTTCCATTATAACAATTAGGGTGTGGAGGCATGGCAGTGAATGACAGCAGCAAATTGAAATACGTTACTGTTTCCATTATAATGGCAGGGATGAGGATGTGCGAATGATATCAGCAAAGTAAAATACAGCACCGTTGCTATTACAGATTCGGAAACTGAGCTGTATTACTATTGCCTTTACAACGAACAGTGTACATAAGTGGTGATGGCAAATAGCAGCAGGGAGAAACACATTCATGTTGCCATTATAGTGTTCATGACAGTGGGGGATGTGAATGATAGCAGCAAACTGAAATACATTCATGTTAAAAAAGTTTTTATCTTCAGGGATGATTATTTTCTCGAAGATGTTCTTCTGGAAAGACAAGATTTTTTCGTCACTCATCATTTGCATCATACACAAGTTAAATCTGTTTTTAATGACAACTTTTGGTGTAAATATTTTGACTTACACACGTGATAATTCTTATGGGTAAAAAAAATGAAATGCTGTTAGGAATTAAAATTCTAAACTTCATTTTAAATGCTCACAGATATGAGGGGGTGATGTAGCAGTTAGGCCTATTACAGGGTCAGCATTGGTATGTGCAGAAGGAGTGGCCACAGGGAAAGAGTAACTGGGTTTACTGGCATTGCAAACCAATGTGGCTTATATTAAAAGGGAGCTACCAAATGAATTTGGTATTGTCCTTATCTGTGTCCGCTAAAAGCCTCATAGAAAACAGATGGCTACTCCTTAGTATCTCAGTTTTGTTGTGGAAAAAAAAGAAGTTATATACTTACCATAACGTTCCATGTGAGTTGTTTCTCTCTCCTTTATTCTCACTGATAGGTTCGGAGCCGATTGCAAAGCTCAAGGTTTGCCAGTAGTTTGAGACCAAGCCCCTTATCCCACAATGCACTGCTGGAATTACCTCAGATCTTGTTTGTTGCGAGTAAAAATATATATACCCTTTCATTTATTTCTACAAGGATGCACTTCTCGAAGGGGAAGAAGAAATATTGAATAACCAGGATGGTACTAGCCTCTAAGTCAACTGTCAGCCAGGAGGGGGAAGGAGGGAGGGACGTGAGAATAAAGGAGAGATAAACAACTCACATGGAACGTTATGGTAAGTACATAACTTCTTTATGTGAAGTTGTTAAATCTCGCCGTTTATTCTCATTGATGGGTAGCGTCCCTAGCACCCTCAATCTTGGGTGGCTCATGGAAGTACGTTCTTCAGTACCGTGGAACTAAAGGAAGACCTATCCCTGGAAGCCTTATCTACTTTGTAATGCATGATAAAGGTATGAGGCTTAGACCAAGTGGCTGCAGCGCAAATATTGTCAAGGGGCAATTTAGCTTGAAAGGCAGAAGACATGGAAACAGCTCTGGGATAATGAGCCTTAGGTTTGTGTGTCAATGGCATGCTCGCATTCGCATAAACAAAGGATATTCAGTCTGATAACCATTTAGATAAAGTTGTTTTAGCCACTGGATTACCTTTTCTGGCTGCTGATAAGGATACAAAATGTTGATCTGATTTTCTAATATCCTTAGTTCTGTCAAGATAAAATCTGAGCTGTCTGTGTACATCAAGTTTGTGCAGCATGTATTCCAATTTGTTAGAGTGGTTGGGAAAAAAGACTGGCAGCTCAATGACCTGATTGATATTGGATTCAGAACAGACTTTAGGTAAAAATGAGGGGTTTGTTCTGAGAGATACTCTCTAAGGAAGGTAGATGAAACACTGGATAATTGTAGTAAAAAAGTCCACAAGTCAGCTGTTAACTGAAGTTAACACTCTTTAATTCCACTCTGTGAACTTCATCAGACATAATAGTAGTGCTTATATCATCAGCAACATTAATTAAATTGTCAATTAAAAAGAGAGTTAATCTTAAACATTAATAAAAATAGGGTCCATTTTTCTAAACAAGCTCCATACAGTCTAAAGTTCACAACTAACTAATCCATGGATTATAAAGTTTATAATAAAAAACAATAAAGTATATAAAAGATAGTACATGTAAGCAACTGTTTCCTCCATGCTGCAGAGAGAACAAATTGTATATATCATCAATTGCCAAATCAGCAGCTCACCAAGCTTATCCTATCAATGAGTGTTCCCACTACATAAAAATGCTTTCACAATACACTAGAGTTTCTGACTTTAATTGCTTGTTATAATTTTGCATTAGATAAATATAAAGTTAAATAGAATAAAAATAAAAATAAATATAAATAAGAAAAATTTTGACTTTTTCAAATAAGGCTCATGCTTTCACTATCTCTTTATAGTTATCTGAAACAACAAAATAGTACATAGATGAACAAGTCATAATGCTCAGCTTGGGAATGTTACCAGGCACCATCAAAGTGGACAAAGGGGCAGGGGAACAATTGATAACCAATCCCCCCATGGTCAGAAACGGAGATACAACACAAGGAGCAACAACCAACATCAGGATTAAGACTGTTTGAAGTCATATCAAAAATTTACAACTACACTGAATGTCATATTGACTCTAAATTAGCAATGGTCTTAAAGTCAACATGTCAAATGAGGAAAAGGATTCTTGGTCCTCCTGTTGCAAATATTGTGAATGACATTATGTTGAAACTGGACGTAAGGTGGTCTGACAGAATGCTTGAAGTTCTGACACTCTGCAGGCAGAAGTAATGGCCACTAGAAAAATAGTTTTCCAGGACAAATATTTGAGATCACAAGAAGATGCTGGTTCAAAAGGGGGAAGAATAATATGAGACAGCATAAATTTCAAATTCCAGGGAGAATAGGGAATTTTCACAGGAGATCTCATGTGAGGAACACCTTTAAGAAAGTTTTAGATAACTTATGGCCCATAACATTTGAGCCACCAAATCCAAGGTGGAAATTTGAGATGGCAGCTAACTGGACTCGAACTGTAGCAGTTGCTGCCCCTTCCTTAAAAATCTTTGTCAAGAATTCTAAAATGGATAATAGCGGAGCTCGGAAAGGGTCAATTGTCTGCGTGTTGGCCCAAATTGAGAACCTTTTCCACTTACTGCCATATAATTTCCTAGTGGATGGCTTGTGAGAAGACAAGAGAATTTGTCTTGTATCTTCTGAAATTGAATGAAGCCTGGCAATTAGGGGAAGTGGATTAGCCAAGCAGTCAGTTTCAGGGACTGCAGTGAAGGATGGAGGTCCCATGATGGATGCGTCAGAAGGTCCGAAACTTTTTCCAGGATCCATGGATCTTCCAACAGATGATGATGGAGAAACGGGAACCAAATCTGTCGAGGGCAGTAGGGGGCTATGAGGATAACGGTCCTTCTCAGCGATTTTGCTTTCTGTAAAAATCTGGGTATCAATGGGAAGGGTGGGAATGCATAAAGGAGACCCGGGGGCCAATCATGTACGAGTGCATCTCTCGGGGGATGTCCTGGAGGTGGTATTAGGGCAAAGTAGCTTCTGCATTTTGAATTGATGTGGCTGGCAAAGAGGTCGCAGCAAGGCTGGCCCCATTTGTGGAAAATCAACTCCGCAACCTGTTGTTTGAGAGACCACTCATGAGGGAGCAATATCGCCCTGCTTAGCTTGTCCGCTATCACATTGGATTTCCCCGGGATGTGTGTTGCTAACAGAAAACGCTGGGATGACACAGCCCATTGCCAGACCCTGAGGGCTTCTCGACAAAGGGGGTAAGACTTGGTTCCACCTTGCTTGTTCAAGTACCAGACTACTGACATGTTGTCCATCTGAACTGCAATAGGTCCTAGAGAAGAGAGTCCTGAATGTACTGCAATGCCAGAAGTACCACTCTCAACTCTAGAACATTGATGTGCAGATGGGACTCTTGATCCGTCCATGTGCCTTGGGCAGTCTTTCCCTGAAAATCTCCCCCCCACCCTATCAGGGAAGAGTCCGTGGTCACAGTGGCTACTGGGGGGGGAAGAACAAAGGGTCTTCCAATTGTGACATGAAGAGACATCAACCACCACCGAAGGTCTCTCTTGCAAGAATCCGTGATGAGAATCATGTGGTGCATCGGTAATTTCTGGTAAGACCACTGAGCAAAGAGGAGCCATTGAAGAATTGACATATGCATCATTGCGAGTGGTATAGCCAGGATTGTTGCCGCCATCAAACCTAGCACCTTCATGACCTCTGCTGCTGTAGCTTTGTTCTTGTTCTTTGACACCACTGAGCTGACGTGTTGGCGGGGAAGTGAGACTCTTTCGAATGGAAGACGTAGAGTGGTAGTTGAGGTATCTAACTCTGCTCCTATAAAAACGGTATGCTGCGATGGCGATAAGGCAGACTTTTCTAAGTTGATTGTAATGCCTAATTGATGGCAGAGTGTCAGATTGTATTGTGTTGACTGAGTCAATTGATGCCTTGTGGTAGCGGTGAGGAGCCAATCATCTAGGTATGGAACCACCTGAAATCCTAGACGCCTCAGGTGAGCCGTGACCACTGCCATGCATTTGGTGAACACTCTGGGGGCTGTAGTGAGACCAAAGGGCAGGGCTCGAAACTGATAATGGTTGGCTCCCAGCCAGAAATGCAAGTGATCTCTGGAGCGTCTGTTCATCTTTATGTGATAGTACACATCCTTTAGATCTATGGAGCACATCCAATTGCCTTTCCCTAGGAAGGGAAGAATGGACTGAAGCGTGACCATTCTGAACTTCTCTTTTTTTACGAGCTGGTTGAGTCTGCTGGGGTCCAAGATAGGTCTCCAGCCCCCTGTTTTCTTTGATACCAAAAAGAATCTTGAGTAAGTTCCGAATCCAACTTGGTCTGCTGGGACTGGTTGGATGACTCTTTTTTTCTAGCAATCTGTGGACCTCTACAATTGCTTGTTCCCTGCGACTGGGTGGAAAATCTGGAATTCTGTTTACAGGAATGGGAGGGGTAGAGAACGGTATGAAATATCCTCTGGAAATGATGCTTTGTACCCATGTATCGGATGTTATGTTTAGCCAGGCTTCTTGGTACAAAGACAAGTGACCCCAGACTGCCTCCAGAGCCGAACAGCCGGGCCCCCTTTCAGGGGTGCTGGTAGGGTTTACCAGAGAACTGACCCCTGTCACCCTGTTGCTGCGGACCCCCTCTGCCGCAGGGGTGGCATCTTCCATTATAAACCCCTCCTTTGCCTCTAGAGGGGGTTTCTCCACATGTGTCCTGAAAGGCTCCCTGTGCTTTTTGGAACCACATTTTCCCTCCCCTAGGGCCCTTGGGGTAGGGCCGAGTAGGGGGTAGAAAAATGGACTCCAATGGCAGATAAGGTCTGCCTTCCTGCTCACACCTGGTTAAAGTTTCCTTTACTTTACGCCCAAACAGTGAAGAGCCATCGAATGGGGTGTTGATAAAGGAAGACTTAAAGGGTTCCGCAAAGGAACAGAGACGCATCCAGGCTTGTCTTCGGACAGCAATGCCCAAACTAGCGGCTCAACTTAAGCCATCAGCTGCATATTATATGAGATGCATGGACGAGTATACAACTGAGTTTAGGGTAGCGAGCTGTGCGTTGACTTTGTCAGCCACCCCTGCAGCTACCATACCCTGGAGAGTATCTTCTAGCTCTTTCAGGAGATCTCTTTGTAGTCTCGTAAAATGGGTTAAGTAGTTCAGTGACCACAGAGAAAAAGTTGCTGAACTAAACATGCGTTTCCCATATCTATCCATGATCCTAGAATCTCTGTTAGGAGGATAGATAGATGCGGATGTTTCAGACTGGTGGCTGCAGCTACCATCATGACATCAACAGGCATTCCCTTGGTCAAAAATGGCTTTTCCACTGGGGCAGACATGAATTTATTTGGCTTGCGAGGGACAGGTTCCATGGCCTCCAGGGACTCCCACGCCTTATGAGAGATCAGTTCCATGAGCTCGTCATAAGGCAGAGACACCCAAGAAGTGGAAGGTTGAGACCCAAACGTCTTCAAGAGCACAGACTCGTCCTCAGTAGGGGTCTTGGACTGCCTATCACCCCTCTGACTAAGGATCTCTAATATCTCTGCAAAGGAGATATCCTCAGAGGGTGACCATTCTGACTCATCCAAGTCCGTGTCAGATGTCAAAGACTCCTGTGGTGAGTCTAAGTGCCTCCTCTTGCACAGTTTCTTCCTGGGCACCTCCTCAGTGGGGGGATCTGGGAAGGTCTCAGAAGAGCAGGGGACGCCCTGTGGGGGTACTTGAGGCTCAGGGTCTCTACGCTTAGGGGGACTGGTAGATGAAGAAGCAGACACAGGAGTTTGAGGGGACAGGTAAGCTGAACCGATGCTGATGTTGTCTTTGGAAACAGGACTCTCCTCATAACATCGAAGGCACCATGGCTCTGACAAGAAGGAGTAGATGGACCCGAAAGGAACGTCTGATCCTCCCGCACCGAAACCATGATCTCCGAGCCCGAGGTAAGAGCCGAGCTCATCCGAGCCAAAGCCCTGAGAGGAAATGTCGGCACCGACAAATCGGTCCGACTATCCTCCCCGGACCTGATGGGAGAGCGTAGGCTCCTAGAGTCCTCGGTAGGTGCCGAGGACATCCGAGCAGATGGAGCAGATAACACCGGTGTAGGTAACAGCTCCAAGGGTTCGACAATCATTGGTTCGGGTTCCTTTGGCTCCAAGGGTCCAGTACAGCTCGGAGGAGTAGACAAATCCAGTTCAACGGTCTTTGGTACCGACGAGCTGGTCGGAGCCGACAACAATTTGGCAAGTCCTGGTGCCTGTAAAAGCTTCTGCACTAGCCGTTCCATGTCCAAATCTGAAAGGCTGACTGAGGACTTAGATGAATGCACCGAAGGTGCTGACTGGAGCAGAGGAGAAGAGGGAACCTCAGAGACTGGCTCCAATACTGGGAGCTGGCTCTGAATCAAAGGGATATTCGGTTCGAGGTCTGTGGAACCGATGACCCTCCCTCTGAAGTTTTTGCCTTTTTTGCCACTTTGGAGGTCCGAAGATTTTGTAGATTTGGAGGATTTGGAAGACATGCTAGTACCTTCATGGCTACTCAACACCTCAGAAAAGGAATGCTGCAGTAATCCCCTGTCAATTAGCTTCCTCCTTCTCTCCAACAGGACTCTTGAAGAAAAGGAATGGCAAATGCTGCAAGTGTCTTGGAGGTGATTAACCCCCAGACAGTAAGCACATTGAATGTGTCCGTCAGTGAAGGACATTTTCTGCCCACAATCTGGGCATTTCTTGAATCCCGATTTAGGATGGGACTTTTCCTTGTCATCTGACATAGTAAACAGTAGAAAACAAAAACCAGTATACTGAAACTAATACAGTGAAGTCCTTACTTTCCTTGTAAAGACCCACACTAACTAAGGAAAGCAACTAAACCCAAACCGGGCACTACCTATGACAGTTAAACTATAAATTTACAAATACAGGGCTAAACAGGTCCATTGAGAAAAACCCTGACTTTAAGAAAAAAAAGAGATTATTAACTCTAAATAGGGCTAAAAGGCCCACACAAAACAACTAAGCCAACAGGGAACTAACTATCAGAAACTACTGATTCTATTATTAACATTTTTAGCACTAACACTCAAACTATCTATATGAAAATATCTAAGAGAAAAGGAAAAAATGTTTTATCAAAACTTGCTATTTTTTTCTCACAAATGGTCAGAGCTAGCTGGATCACCGAGATCTCTCTTACTGCGGCAAACTAGATCTGAGGTAATTCCAGCAGTGCATTGTGGGATAAGGGGCTTGGTCTCGAGCTACTGGCAAACCTTGAGCTTTGCTATAGGCCATGTCGGAGCCGAGGATCGGCTCTGAACCCATTAGTGAGAATAAACAGCGAGATTTAACAACTTCACATTTAATATTTGCCCCATATTTAAATCACCTCATCAAGCTCACTTAGGTTCATAGACTAGTACTAGGCTAACTGCCCTGGTGAGTTACATTAAGCCTAGCCAATTACCCCATGCAAAAATCAAACCTTGCACTTTGTGTTTGTTAGGTAAATACCTTAATCATTATGCCAGCATGGAAAACACATTTGCTCTGACTTTTTTTAAGAAGAGTGTTGGAGTTGCAGGGTCTTCTAGTAGGTCAACATTTTATCATTTTCCACAAAGATAGGGGTTCCATAAGAAAAAATCATTTTATATCTAAAGTGTACTTTGAGCCAAGTTATCCTTCTCTCTCCTTTCTTTACACAATCTACAAATGAGGGAGAAAGGATACTCCATACTCTGGATGTCCACAGTCAACTCAGATATTATACTGACAGAACTCAAAGTTTCAGGAACTCTGATTAATTATTAATTTCTTGGAAAGGTAAGAAAAAAAGGACAACCTCTGTCAAAACAGACTATATCCAAATAGTTGTCTCATGCTATTTTCTTTAATATACCCACTACAACAAGGCAATTCAAAGCAGGGTCAAGGCTCACTGTACCAGGGCCTTTGCTTTATCTTTGGAGTTTTGGAAAGGGTTGGAGTCTAGAAGAGGCAGCTTGGTCCTGTGTGTATACCTTTATAAAGCACTACAAACTATATTCCTCTCTCCAGGTCTACTACAAGTTTGCTAGGACCATTCATCAGGGGCTCCTAGACCCTCATCCTTACTCCTCCCAGTCAGTTTAAGCTATGGTAGTTTAACCATATAGCTAATGCTACTGCAGCAATGATCAAGTGATGAAAGCAGTGCAGCTGTGTAAACTAACCATAACAGTAGATGTTCAAATGATTGCTGCTGTAGTAGCCATTCTGTCTCCCCACTTCCCTATGTTTGTAACTTCTTATTACCAGAGTGAGAACCTTTATGTTTTTTCCCAAGCTGGCTAATGCTTTGGGCTTATGGAAGTTGCCCTTAAGCCTTGGAAGCTGGTCTGCTTTTATATCCTTAGCAGGACACTACCCATACAGCTAAGGCTGCTACAGGAGTGATAATTTGAACATCTACTGTTATGGCAAGTAAACCTGCATAATTGTAATTTTCTGTGTACATTTTACAGTATAAATGTTTGCAACATCTATTTTTCTGTTATCTGTTGCTAGGAAGAGAGATGAATCTGCAGTTCACCACCTAGAAGTACTAGAGGAAGAGGAAGGTAACAGTCATTTTTATGACTTCTGATTATATCTGCTGTATACTGCACTTGATGTATATACCTACATTGCTTTCCTGTGCACATTTTTCCAGATGAAAATTATTTGGAGTTCCTTTTTATATGTCTCGAACATATAATAAGCAAGTTATGATCAGCGAGGCAGTCATAGTCCGCTATATTATGTGTTTGAGACATGGATGCAAAGACATTTGCCTCAAGAGCGAAGCTTGAAAGGTGAATCTTGGCATCCATATCAAGAACACATAATTAAAGATTATGGTCAGAGACCTGATCAGAGAACTTTGTCTGCTCCACATACTACTAGTTAAAGGGGAAAAAAATGCTAACTGTTTTGCTGGCTTTTAAAGTCATAAACCACTTAGCAAGTGCTGTTGGAAAGATAGTGTAACAGTCTCTTGCTTTTAAACACACCTTTCCGTGCCTCTCAACTATCTGGACTTCTAAAGAATGTCCAGATTTTTTGCCTCATATGTTTGGTCTGTTCCTCTTAAAATCAATTGCTTTTGAACAAAACTCCAAAGATTAAAGTAACTAAATAATGACATACATTTGAGTTTCAGACTTTGTATTCTTCAGAAAATGCAAGTGAACACAAATACTGTTATTCTAGCAACTTTCTAAGTTTATAACAGGAAGTAAGGGTCACATTACCAGTATAGAGAGAAGGCAGAAATAAATCTGTTTTTTATTCTGCTGCTGTCTTTGCTGGTCAATACTGGCAGATTTGACTGACTAGCGTGAGACCTGACCTAACAAGTTAAGCAGGGTCTGCTTAACATCTGTTAAGATCAGGGCTCACACTATAGTAGCTCTTAAATGATTTGTCTTTTTATGAATATCAGAGTGCAATCACCATGCTCAATGCATTACATATAAGTAAAGCACTAATTAAAAAAGCAAATGCAATAATAATGACTTGAAGAAAAATGTATTATATGCTAGGTCAAAATTGTATTATGTGAAACATGAGATGGCTATTTCATTCTTATATGTACACAGATTTTAACTTTACATCACTGGAAAATGAATGGGTAGTAATTAGAATGCTAGCAATCAGTACTACAGGTACTATCATGGTTTACAGCACTTCAGATTTATGAATCAAGTGATGCTTTCCTCTGAAAACCTTTCTATTTATAGTAACATCATTTTAGTGCAACAGCATTAGGCCACAAAATTATTTTTCCTATGAGTCATCCCTGCCTGAATTTACACCAAGAAAATGATGGACATCTATTTCTAGGTAACAAATAAATGAAAACCTTCCATTCCATGAAAATCTTTGTTGGAGCAACTTTTATTTTAACCATTGCCTAGAATAACTGTGCAGTGACCTACACTATGAATTACTGAATAGTCACTCTCACTCCCATCACCCATGACAAAGATCAGGAAAATGTAATGCGAATTAAAGGAGTAAATTAAAAGGATACATCTTAAATAATCTGCAGAGCAGCTGCTGAGCCTGGGGTAATACAATGCCAATAGCCAAATGCTTCCAGTCCAATGAAAGGAACAGAATGTCATTCATTCATTCGGTTTTCACTTATCCTACTTCATCATTTAGGGGAAGATGACAGATTGCTGTGATTCATTACACATTGCCTGATGGAACGTCAGCACAACCATATACTGTAGCTCTGGAAGACGGAACACTGGAAGCAAGGGAAGTTTATTCACTGCACAGGTCTCCTGACAATCCAGACATTTGTCAGTGTGCGTCAGTCAAACGAGTGACAGTGAATGATAACAAAGTAATATCTTACCTCAAATACTGTGACACATTTTCTGCCTCCCCTCCCCCGAATGGAGGAATAATAAGCAAAAGCCTATTCCGTATTACCTCAGACATATGTTCAGTATGAGTACTACAGTGCTACAAAACAAAGATTAAATGTAGATACCAAGTTGCATGCAGGCTCATCTGAATCTACAATGCATCTCAACTATTAGCTAAACTATAAGGCTCCACTGTAAGCTGCTAAATCTTAAAAACTCCTCATGTTAATATTAATTGTAATCCATTTAACAGAGTTTCTTTCAGTAAAGGAAGGATTGTTTGAAATTCATATATAACAATTTTATGGATGTCAAAATAAAGTACAGGTTCATAGGTGGTTACTAGACATGAAATCCAGGAGACCATTAAGGAGCCCAGACTAAATTTCCTATTACACCAAAGCACTGTTCGGTTTAAAGACTTGCCAAAGGTCACACAGTAGGAAAATGATGGTGGAAAGATTCAAACCCTATACCTTTGGCACAGCTAGCAGCTCATAAGCAAATCTAAGCTTTAGTCCATTACCGAGTATGATTAAAATTACTTACTCTAACTGGGAAAAGACGAAACACACAACAACAACAACAACTCTGATCTTCAGCACATCAGCATTTGTCATATACATTCAATGAATGTTCCAGGGTGTGGTAGAAAACATGCTTCTTATATTATTTACTTATTTTATTTATTTTACATTTGTTGACCGGGATTGTCCGACTGAGCTGAAGAGCCCTTTTTCAGCAGAGGCCCAGGGAGAAAAGCTCCAACATATTATACAATTTTCATTATAAATTACCATTAAACAGCAATGTTACAGGATTATTACAAGGCATTAAGTAGCAATACAATGCTATAGAGTGTCAATAATCAGGAGTATAGCATAACTATTTCAAGATGTATAAAAATAAATATGTCATTAAGATGAGTATAGTTTTTGGGGCAAGTGGTTAAAAAAAAAGTTTTATCATGATGTAGTTGCATGAAGGCAAGACAATTACAATAGAATGTTTCTCCGAGGCAATTTGCTTAACAGATTTTAGAAGACAGTAGAAAGAGTAGTCAAGGAAGATGAGAGAGAGCTAGTGAGAAGAGTGACTTAAGGGCAGAAAGTAGATTAAGGTATGGGAAGTAGGAGATGTTTAAGGAGGGAGAGTGCAGTCGCAGGACCAGTGACTTTTAAAGTGCTCTTTGGTGGCTGTCTTAAATTGTTTAGGATGTGTAAGGGTCCTGATTTCTAGTGGGAGCCTATTCCAGGCAATAGTGGGGTGATAGCTGTACGTGTTGCGTCCAAATTTAGACTTGGGTTTGAAATATACAATATTAATAACCAACTTTCTCTTGTAACATGTCTTCAGGAAGAAACAACTAATTTGAACTAACAAACTAATAAAAGTGACTGACCTTGAGAGCTGGAAATCTGCTTACTACAGTATCAATTTTCCATCTTTTAAAAATGAAAACTGTCAGTAGCAATGATAGTGCTGCAACAGTCATAAGACACATTTCATGATTTCCACAGGGTGAGATTTGTACTCCTTTCATTAACAGGAAATATTGGAACTTGATTTGTACATATTTTACTTAAAGATAAATACGTATCACAAGGTAAGTAAAAATAAAACAGCCCATTTAAGCCAGTAAATTTCAAGGTCAGCATAAATTACAAATCACTCAAGCTTCAAAAATTAAGAAATTGAAAGCTGGAATAAACTCCTTCAGGTTTACAATACACTCTACTGAAAAGAAAAAAATATTGGGGACCTTTGAAATGTAAATGCTGCCTCACAAGGCTGAGTCTGGGATGATAGCCTATTCCAGAGGACAGCAACAAGAACATGTGAAAGAAACCCTGGCTGACCTTTCCAGCTGAGCCTCCAGATATAACTAGCAGGCCCACCTCTGATGGCCAAAGATTCCCAGCAGGGACAGAGGGATGCAACAGCTCTTACATGGAGACAGAACACAGATCGAGTAGGGTATATAAAGTGAGCATCAGAATTTTAAAGATGAAATGCACAGCAACAAGTAGCCAGTATAAGTCCCTAAGGAGAGGAGTGAGGTAACAAGTAATTGATATACCAGTAATCAACTGTCAGCAGAATTCTCAACTTGCTGCAAGAGCACCAAGTCAGCATCAGGAAGCTCAAGGTACATAACATTGCAGTTGTCTAAACAGGATATGTCTACTACATTTTCCCTGCATACAAAGTACAATCTAGGTAGATCATGCTTAATTTCAACAAAGTTGTTAAGATGGAAAGAAGATATTTTGATAACAGCAGACACCTGATCTAGGAGGGTGAGCTTATTATCAAGAATACCCAGATTGCACATTTGATGAACAAATTCCAGTTGGCTATCACCACAGATGTCTAACAGTGTCAATAGTAAAATGTTCGATGGAAGAACTGTGGTCTGTACCAGCAAAGCCTTAGTTATGGTCGGGTTGAGCTTCCATCGACTAATACTTGTCCAATAAAGAATGGATTCTAGACAATTTTCTAAGCTGGCAAAATCTGACAATGTACTCTGAGAGAAGGAAAACTAAGGCTGTGCATCATCAGTGTATGACCAATAAGAAATACCCTTCCTTGTAATGATCTCCCTCAGTGGCAGCAAGTAAACAGTGAACAAAGAAGCCACAATCGGGCCCTGCATTATATATAAATTTGCACCAGACACAGCTCATTGGGAGAGGCCAGAAAGATAAGATCGAAAGCAGTTCAAAACAGTAGCAGTCAACCACTCAATTAAGACTCTGTGATCCAGCATATAAATTGCTACAGAAAGATCTAATAGAATCAGACTGGAATATTTTCTCTGATCTCTCACCATAAGATCACTTTCTACTCTTAAGATAGGAGTGTCTATGCTATGGCAGGATTTACAGTCAGAAACAAGAATTCAGCAGCTCATACAATGTCAGATAAGAGTACAGTTGTGTGCATGCTATGTTTTCAGTCACCGTACCAAAAAATGGAACATTTGCGACAAGCTGATTCAAAACCAAATTAGGATCCAAGGAAGACATTTTTTTTTCCAAATACTGGTGTCACCAATGCCTCTTTCAAAGACATATGAGAATAATATTCTCAAAGATAACAATGTGGTCCAAAAGTCAGAACACAGATTTTAATCAGTCTCCTGAGAACTGGATCTAGATAAAACTCAGATGCAAGCATTAATGAACCCACGCCCATGAAACTTGCCACAACTAACATATTTAAATTCATCACACCGATCCTGGTTTCCCTGACTTAACTTATCTCACACTATAAGTGTCGATGGAGCCCTTGATGTTGGCCATCTTATCAACAAAAAAAAAAATGAGCCACCTCATCACACTCAATCTGCAGAAAAACCTCTCTGGGATAAAAGACTGGAAGCATCATTTTAACTACTCAATACAGTACTGTGGATCAGTTACTTCATATTTTTGAGACATAGACAGAGAAAGCTGCTCTCTTAAATAAAATCTCAGTCTGGTAATGTCCTTCAGTCTCCACCATGGCCACAAAAAGAACAAAATGTTTGATGAGTACACCATTCTACACAATTCAAGGGTCCATACTAAAGTAAAAAACAGTTGTGGCTTCTTCATTGCTGCATAGCACCCCCAAAAGAGAAATGAGCCTACAAATATGCATCTCAGAAGAAATATGGCCAACAAAATAATGCACCTGATGAATGAAAACTCTTCAATTTGCTGAATGGATAATGAACTGTAGCAAGCCTTGAAAACACACCATGGGCACATTTTCAATGCAGCAAAAAAAAGTTATTCGGTGTTACTAACATACAACATACTTCACAAAAAAGCAAAATGAAAAGAGATACAATCTGCATTTGCACAGTCTACTAGCACCAGGTGAAAGACAAGGAGTAAAGGTTAAGTGCCACATCTCCCATGAAGCAAGACATGCAGCAAATGACCAGAAAGCAGCACAAGCCTCTCTGAAGGAACAATACACCACCCACTTCAGACCAGGACAACACAACAAAGAAGCCAGAAAATCCTTTCAGCTAAATGTAGTTTCTCCACCAATATCTAATATACATTCATTGTTAATGGCAATCCTAAGAAGTGAGGTAAGCAGACATAAAAACAAACAGTACTGTACTTTAAAGACAAAGAATGGCATTCATAACCTGGTACAAAATGTGCACATTTAGAAGTCTTGTAAAGAAAACTATATTTATTTTATTTATTTATTTTACATTTGTTAACCAGGAAATTCCGACTGGACCAGGTCCATTTTCAGGGGAGGCCTGGGGAGAAAAGCTCCAGCATCAAGTTATACAAATACAGCACATCCAGCATAATACACAAAACAGGTTGCATCATGTGTGCTGAGCATAGTAATATAACAAGAAATTAATAAAACACTCCAGGTAAAAGAAGATACAGAACATAGGTAAAAAGACAATGTCAGTTATACATTGGTGAGAGAAGAAAATATATCAAGTAAGATTCTGCAGTTAAACGTACCCTTTCAGATGACCAAGCCTACAGAGGATCAGAGATCCAGCATGTTATCAGAGAGGAGTTTGGGGAGTTAATAGCAGTACGGGTAGGGTTATGTGATACAAGGGCATACCAGGTACTAAGAAGGTGCGATTTGAGGGAGTTTTTGAATATGGATGTGGAGGGGGTAGTGGACACGGATAGGGGAAGAGAGTTCCAATTTCTGGCAATGGTGTGGGAGTAGAGCACTTTCCCTGCATTATTGTTAGCCTTGGTGATGGAGAGGAGAGATTTTTCACTAGATCTTCGGTACCGGTTTGCAGTATAGACAGTAAGTAGGTTGGATAAGGAGGGTTTTTTTTCAGGATACTTGAGAATATTGTAGGCTGTGCCCAGCTGATGTTAGTTAAGTAGCTGTGGTAGCTCAAGCCATTTTAATTCTTTTAGTGCAGCACGGTGGTGGGTTCTACAGGTTGAGTTAGTAGCAAACTTGGCTATTTTATTGTAGCATGATTGCAGTCTGTCTAGGTCACAGGTTTGGTAAGGATGGGCATGTCTATTCACATGATGGGGCAGAAGAGGGCTGACATATCTCAATACATTAGACGAAAGCTGCTGATTCTGGGACCAGTCCTGGTGTGTGTGCATGTGTGTTTCAGCTCACCAAACCATATTCAGCAGTAGACTTCTTTAGCAGGTACATAAAAGTGCACATGCGTGAGAAGCATGGTGACACTGGTTGCATAACCCCTGCCAAAGGGAATGGGCTAGGGACTTAAAAGGAAAATTATCTCAACTGCCAAAAGCAAGTGAAACACAAACATTCCCATCTGGCTGATTAGATGATGGTTGAGAGGGGTCCATGGTTAGCGGACCCAGAAAATAGAATTAGTTACACTATTAAATTCTTCAGCTCTCCAGTTCAGTTCCAGATTAGGGTGCCTTTTGGGTGGGCTCTACGTATCCTACATATGGTTCGTGTCAGCTGTTGTAATATCCACATCTCAGGGATATGCAATATGTAAACTTGTAATCCTCCAAATTTTCCACTGGTGTATATGATGGGCATGAGTGCGCATCTTGCAACAGACTCGAGCCTGTCCAGTGAATGGTTTGTCTATCTTGCACATAATGAGTACAATGATACATTCAGTTCTACCATACCCCTAAACCAAACAAAACAGGTACTGGATAAAGAATAAATACAGAAAAGTATGCCATGCCAATTTTTTACTTTTTTTTTGTATAATTACTCAAAGTCACTAAAATCTTTATACTTCACAATGAGGCTGATTAAGGACAAAAGATAATACTATTTGCCCTTACTGCAAATCATAAAGCCTGCAAGTTTGCAGCATCAAGCCTGTATTTGTACCCATTTTTTGCAACTAGCTGTAAAATGAAGTTATGTACTCACCATAACGTTCCATCTGAGTAGGTACTTCATTTGTCTGCAACCTATGGGTATCGGATCCGAGCCGGCAGCTTTCCAAGCTCCAAGATCCGAGCTCCTAGCTCCTCCCCTACCCATAATCCCCTACTACCAACCATATTACCTCAGATCTTTTTTTTGCCTCACCAACCTGGTAACACGAAAAATCAACTGCAAAGGTGATCAGAAAATCCCGAAAGGTTCGGAAAATGGCAGGGGGGGGTCGGTTGCAGACAAATGAAGTACCTACTCAGATGGAACGTTATGGTGAGTACATAACTTCTTTATCTGAAGTAGTTACTTCATTTGCTCTGCAACCTGTGGGACAGAGTCCCCAGCTACCTTATAAGAACCTGGGTGGACCTTACGGAAGGATATTCCGAAGCACCGTGGAGCCAAAAGAAGCCCTACTTCTCGAAATCACATCTAATTTATAATGAGAAATGAACGTATGAGAAGAGGACCAAGTAGCTGCTGAACATATGTCTTCCACTGGAACCCTAGACCAAAAGGCTGTTGAGGTGGCTACAGATCTTGTAGAATGAGCACGGATACTAACCGGGGCTGGTTTGCCAGACGATATATACCCCTGAATAATACACTGACGGGTCCAATTTGCTACAGTGACTTTGGAAATGGCTTTACCCATGGCTGATTTTGCATACGAAACAAACAACTGGTCCGACTTGCGAAACTCTCTAGTCCTATGCAAGTAGAAACACAGCTGTCTGTGTACATCCAATTTGTGTAATGTGTATTCTCCCTTGTTCTGAAATGTTGGAAAAAACACTGGTAGATTTATCGATTGATTTATATTTGCTTCTGAAGCAACCTTAGGCAAGAAAGACGGGTTAGTCCTGAGGGACACTATCTTTGTGAAAGATAAGATAAGGAGGTTTCATACAAAAGGCTTGTAATTCTGAAACCCTTTTTGCCAAAGTAATAGCCACTAAGAAGGCTGTTTTCCATGACAAGAACTTCAATGGAATTGAGGCCGCAGGTTCGAAAGGTGAACTTGTCAAGGTTTGCAAGACTAGAGTGAGATCTCATGGGGGAACCACAGACTTTATCGGTGGATTTAAAAGGAAGATGCCTAGTAAGAAGGTTTTGCACAACTTTGTAGATGCTAAGGAACATATGCCATCGCCCACATGAAAATGGGAGATGGCCGCCAATTGCACCTTAACCGTAGAAGCGCTTGCTCCCTGCCGAAAGATCAACGAGACGAAGTCCAGAATGGTCAGAATAGGGACAGTAAATGGGTCCAAGCCCTTATCTTTGGCCCAAATGGAAAAACGTTTCCATTTACTGTTGTAAAGTTTTCTGGTAGACGGCTTATGAGCCGCAACCAGAATGGCCTTAATGAGAGATGAGATACCGGGAGTCCTAGCCATTAATGGAACTGGATCAGCCAAGCCGCAAGCTTGAGGTTGACTAGGTTCGGGGTTGGGCAACCCATGGGATGAGAGATCAGTTCTGGACTGGGATCCAGAATCCATGGAGGAGCACACTGTGAGACCGCAGAAAGGGGGACCAGATCTGCTGAGGCCAGAATGGGGCTATGAGGATAACTCTGCTCCCCAACCGACAGGCTTTCTGAATGAATTTCATCATGAGTGGAAAGGGGGGATAAGCTTACAGGAGCCCGGGAGGCCAAGCATGGACTAGAGCATCTCTGGGGGTCTCCCCTCTGGGGGGAATTATTGCAAAGTACTCACTGCATTTTGTGTTTAAAGGAGAAGCAAAAAGATCGCAGCGAGGCTGACCCCATTTGTGGAAGATCTGCTTCGCAACAGATGGATTCAGAGACCACTCGTACGGAGTGAGAAGCACCCGACTTAGCTTGTCCGCTAATATGTTGGATCGTCCCGGGATGTGCGTTGCTACTAGAAAACGGTTGGTGGAGATCGCCCATTCCCAAACTCTCATGGTCTCTCGACACAGGGGATAGGATCTGGTTCCTCCAAGTTTGTTTATATACCAGACTACAGACATGTTGTCTGTCTGGATCGCAATAGTCCCCAGGGGATGAAGGTCATGGAGAGCTTGCAATGCCAAAAGCACCGCCCTCATCTCTAGGACATTGATATGCAATGCGGTCTCTAGGGAAGTCCACGTGCCTTGAACGGATCTGCCTGAACAATGCCCCCCCCACCTGAGGCGAGAAGCGTCCATGGTCAACGTGGCTTCGACCAGGGGAATCACAAAACGCCTCCCTTCTCTGAGTTCCCACGCATGTAACCACCAAAGAAGGGAGTCCCTGCAAACTCTGCTCAGCGGTATCGGCGTGTTCAATGGGTGGAACAAGAGGGACCATTGGTCTTGAAGGGTCCATTGTAATATTCGCATTCGCAGACGGGCATGGAGGGAAAGACCGATCGCTGCTGCCACAGACCCTAGTGCCCTCAGGACTAACTCCGCTGGAGGAGTAGGACTCCGGAGAAGGGCTAACACCTGATAAGACAAGCTGTTCAGTCTGACTGATGTTAGAGTAGCTCGGGAGATTCGAGTATCCAACCTGGCTCCTAAGAATTCCAGGGCTTGAGTGGGGCACAGGCAGGACTTCTGCCGGTTTACTGAAATGCCTAGGTTGTGGGCTAGAGTCAGTGCGTAATCTCTCGCCACAGAGAGCTGATGCCTGTTGGTCGCAGTAAGGAGCCAGTCGTCTAGGTACGGGAAGACCTGAATGCCCTGAAGTCTCAGGTGGGCTGCAACCACTGCCATGACCTTGGTGAACACTCTGGGGGCTGAGGTGAGGCCGAATGGAAGAACCCTGAATTGATAATGACTGTCTCCGAGCCGGAAGTGGAGAAACCTCCTGGATCGTCTGTCCATCAAGATGTGGTAGTACGCATCCTTGAGGTCTATGGAGCACATCCAGTCGTTCTCCCGCAGAAGGGAGAAAGTAGATTGAAGAGTGACCATCCGGAACTTTTCCTTGGGTATGAACAGGTTCAGAGCGAAAAGGTCTAAGATGGGTCTGAGGTCCCTGGTTTTCTTTGGCACCAAAAAGAACCTTGAGTAATAACCCAATCTGGACTGATCTGGGGGGACGGGCTGGATGGCTCTTTTTCTTAGCAGCTTCAAAATCTCTGAAGCCGCTGCCTCCCTCTGATCGGGTGGGACATCTGGGAGGCGTCTGGTTTCAGGGGGGGAGATTTAGGAAAGGAATGAAATAACCTCTGGAAATGATATGGAGCACCCATCGATCCATTGTAAGGGACTCCCAGTTTGACAGGTGCTCCGTCAACCGCCCACCGACCGCCTCCAGAGAGGGACAGTCGGGCAAGCCCTCAGGGCTGTTGCGTGGGTCTGTCCAAGAAAGGTTCTCTAGACCCGAAATTACGTGCCCCCCCCCCTCTGCCTCTGGGCCGGCGTCCACCTTGTCCTACTCTGCCTCTAGAGGACAAGTGGTCCGCAGCTGGATGGGATTGCTGAGACTTGCGGAACCACAGCTTCTTTTGTCCCCTCTGATTCCTGGAGAAGGATCTTTGGGGACTAGAGAAGCGGACTCCAATGGCAGACAGCGTCTTCCCATCCTTTTCGCTTTGGACCAGCGTATCGCGAACAGTCTTGCCGAAAAGAGCAGAACCGTCAAAGGGGGCGTTCGTGAAGGATGCCTTGAAGGGATCCGCGAAGTCGCAAAAACAGAGCCAGTCGTGACGTCATAAGACAACCCCTGCTCCGCTGGCTCTAGCGGCTCCTTCCGAAACATGAGAGAGGAGCCGCATAGACGTATTAGAGATGGATTTCAGAGTGGCCATTCGTGTCGTAAACACATTCCTGTCTCCGACCGACATGGACTCCGGGAGGGCTGCAGCGTATTCCTTGATCAAGACTCGCTGTAGCCTGTGGGGTATGTGCCATATAGTTCAGCGCCCTTATGGAAAAGGTCGCTGAAGCAAACATCCGCTTCCCAATCCGGTCCAACGCTCCAGATTCTTTATCTGGCGGGTGGACCAAAGAACTCTCCTGAGCGAGTTCTTTCTTGGTGGCCGCCGCCACCAACATGGCATCAACAGGGGTTCCTTTGGCCCATGATTGCCTATCTGTGGGGGGACTTAGTATTTTATCGGGACGCCTAGGAATTGGCTCCATGGTGTTGGGCTCTTTCCACGCCCTGGTGGTAACTAAGTCCACCAGGGGGTCGGCTGGAGGGGACACCCAGGAGGTAGATGGGCCTGCCTCAAACGCCTCCAGGAACACGGATTCATCAAGGGAAGGTTTTTGGACAGACGACCCCCCTCTAATACGCAACATTTCCATGGTGTCTCCAAAGGAGACATCTTCAGGGGGTGACCTTGGGGAACCTTCCCTATCATCTAAGTCCGTGTCATTGGTAACGGACTCGGGGGAGTCCAGGTGCCTCCTTTTACACCGACGTTTCCGAGGAACCTCCTCGGTGGGGCTAACCGAAGAGGGTTCATCCATGGGTTGTTGTTCCTCCACGGGAACTAGCTGGAGGGCTTGGGCAGGCTGTCCCGATGGTCAGATGATGGAAGACAGACCCTCATACAGTGGGGGTACGGGTGGATCCGAAGCCCAAACCGGGGATCTGGAGGATCTCGACAGTACCCTCTCCACTACCTCAAAAGCCGAAGGAGAATCACCCTCGCCAGCCTCTGAGAGCAATCTCCTCAGGTCCGAGGAAGGGATCGGGGTCGGAGCCGAAGCAGTCGGCGCTGAGAGAAAGGTGCGCTCCAAAGCCAACAGCTCCGAAGATATAACAACTCCCTCGGATCCGACGCTCAGCCCTCGGCCCCAAGAGCTCGGATCTGACAAGCTCGAGGGCATAGTCGGCATCGAAGAGACCAGCGCTACTGGTGCCAACAAATCCCCGGGTCCGAATGGTCCCGGATCCGATGACTCCGAGATCCGAAAACGAGTCGCAGAAGGAGTGATCGGAGCAAACATGGGGGCCGCACTCCCCCCCAGAGGGGGGGGGCAAGAGCACCCCCATCTGCATTTGGGTTTGTAAGAACCGACGCATCATCCGATCCATATCCGCTTCGGAGATGCTTTTGGTTGCCCTGGAAGAGGTAGTCGAGGAGGGCCGCCTCGACGACCTCGAGGGAGAACGATCTTCCTCCTCCGGCGAGAAGCTAGGCGAACGGAGCTGAGAGGAGAAGGATCCGGAGACCCCCGAAGGAGACTTAGCTACTTTAGCTGGCGGAGCCGAGGGGTGAGATTTGGCCCGCCTTTTATGGGATCTATGTCCCTCCTTATCCTTGTGCCTCTTCTCCTTAGTTGAGGAGGCACTAGTTTCCCCAGAGCTCAAACCCGAAGAGGGAAGTTGAGTCCCGGGTTGAGCTAAGGGAACAGATGGCGCAGAGGCAGCCGGAGCCCGAACGGGAGAGGAAGAAGAAGCCGACTCCTGGGGAAGCTTTCCTGCCAGGATCAGCTTATTTTTCCTATCCCGAAGTGCCCTGGGATTAAAGGCCGGACAGATCTGGCAGGCCTCTGAAAGATGGGCTGACCCCAGGCACAAAACGCACTGAGTGTGGCCATCATCTGGGGAAAGCTTGTGGCCACACAAAGTACATTTAGAAAAAATGGCCTTAGGCCCTTCCACCATGTTAAACCCTCACACACACCCCCAAACGCTAAGGGGGAGGGAGAGTGACAAAAAGAAAAACTAATTAACTGTACCAAGGAAAAAAATTAAACTAGCACTAAAAAGGGGTAGAAAAAGGTTTACTACCACACACACACGATTTTTAAACTCTAGGATGAAGTTATAATCAGAAACAATCTCACCCAGCCAGGAGCTCTTCAAAGGGAAAGATTCTTCAGCCACGGCAAAAAACGATCTGAGGTAATATGGTTGGTAGCAGGGGGTTATGGGTAGGGGGGAGGAGCTAGGAGCTCGGATCTTGGAGCTTGAAAAGCTGCCGGCTCGGATCCGAAGTCGGATCAGATACCCACAGGTTGCAGAGCAAATGAAGTAACTACTTCAGATCTGTCAGTTATTAGTTAGACATCATCCAGCAAACAACTTGGTACACAGAACAAAGTGCACATTATTCTGATAGCATCATAATGTGTTTATAAATAAACACAATATGATATTATCAATGTACCTTACTCTGATAGTATCATACGATGTTGTATGCTGCATCTCCTCTAAAAACACTGTTGCCTATTTGCATTCAGGTTGCTTCAAGACTCTCAAAAAACAGGACAAATCTGTGTGCGTGCATGTGTGCGCGTGTATATATATATATATACATATATATATATATTTATATAAATACACCCACAAAAAATATATATACACACACACACACCTCCACAAATATATATATATATATATATATATATATATATATATATATATATATATATATATATATATATATATATATATATACACACACACAATTTTTTTCCCAATATCTTTATTAAACTTTCTAATTGTTTAGAATTTTAACTTCACAATCAAAGACTTTGTCAACATGTGATAAGTATTTATGCATACAGATTACCTCTTTAACACATTAAAAACATAATGCGAGAACTATGTACACAAAGTGCTAAATGCCTTTATATGGTTCTAATTAATACAACAGCAATGATACACACCGTTATGAACCACAGCTTATAACTGTGATCCTTGATGTGTGAAAGGATGGGATGATAAGTGCAAGTGGTAGAAATGATGTTTCCTAAGTTGCTTATCCTGGTAAGGCTCACAGTGTAGTAACAGAGTGAGAAGGGCAGGACAGACTTCACTCTCCCCAGCAAAAGCCTCTCTAGCTCATATACATGTGTGTCTGTGTTCCCAGGTAAGAGTAGAGATACATTTTTTACAGTGCGGGGTCTGCTCTAGGGCCTCCTCCCAGTGGGCTATGCCTTGTACACATCCTGTCAGAGGTACCCACAAGGCATTGTTCTTAAGAGCCCAAATCACCTACACTTGCTCCTCTTAGTACTGGGGAACACTGGCTATAGTGTGAAATAAACTTGGACTACCAAGATCCATACTCTGTCCCAGACAGTAAACCCAGCAACCCCACAAAGAAACATTTCCTCCACTTGCACTTGTAATCTCATCCTTTCAGTCACTACCCAAAGTTCATGACCACAGCCGAGGATGTGGATAGAGTCTGTTCTCATGTAACAACCACAGGCTAGTACAATTCCTACTGCACTGCCACCACATTCAGTATTCATTCTCCAAGCCCTTCTCTTGCCTCACTTGTAAACAAGATCCTAAGACTTAAACTCTTCCACCCGATGCAGCTACTCCCCCAACCCTGTAAAAAGCAATCCACTTTTTACAGGAAGAGAACCATGAGCTAGATTCAGAACTGTTAATTACATACTGACTTTATATTGTGAGCCCAATAGTGCACAGCAGACTGTCTGCCTGCACTACTAGTTACCTGGTTCAAGCACGGGCCTAGGTGCAAAAGGGTTAGCAGGGGTAGAATGTGTGTTGAGTATCTGATGGCCTGCTTACTTCCAGGGTTGGACAATGTGAAGAAAAAAAAAAGAAAGTAGCTGTAAGCATGTCCGAGGCCATGCACAATGTGACTTATTCAATTATTAAAGGTTCATAGGCAAGTGGTGCAATGGTACCATTGTTGCCTCACAGCAAGAGGTTCTCGGCTGGACTGTCTTCTGTGTGGAGTCTACATGTCCTCCCTGCATTCGTGTGGGTTTTCTCTGGGTGCTCTGGTTTCCTCCCACATTACAAAGACATGCGTCTGGAGCATTTCTCCCCAGGGCACCGCTGAAAATTGGTTTTGTTCGAAGTCAGACTTCCCTGGTAAACAAATGCTAAATAAATAAATATTTGGATGGCGTAGTGGTGCAGTGGGAGCATTGTCGCCTCACAGCAAGAGGTTTTCCAGTTCGATTCTCGGCTGGGGTGTCTTCTGTGTGGAGTCTGCATGTCCTCCCTACTTTCGTGTGGGTTATCTCTGGGTGCTCTGGTTTCCTCCCACATTACAAAGATATGCGTCTGGAGTGTTTCTCCCTGGGCCTCGTTGGAAAATTGGCTTTGCTCCAAGTCAGACTTTCCTGCTAAACAAATGTTAAATAAAAAATAAAATTAAATAAAAACGTACCAGGCTAGCTGTCCTTGCAAGCAATTTTATGTCTAGCCAAGTAATCTTCAATCTTTTGTTATCTAGATAAATGAATTGAACCTTGTCAACCTTTTCAAGCCACAAAATAGACCACAAGAATGAGGGCAACTGCAGTGCACTGTGATAGTTTACAATAACCCATTAGTATATGTTAAGGAAGATTCAGACTTATTACATGCATTGCCCTCACATTGTTGTGACTAGATTTAGATGGAACAAGTAAAACCAATTTCCCTTGAGCAAACATACTACAGCAATCAGGACTATACTAATCCATCCTTTACTTGACAGAGAATGAAACAAGGAATGAAAGCTTGGTAATTAGCAACTGGGGGACTGGCTGCCTAAGATTAGACTGAAGGCAAATAAATAAATAAATGGATGAATGAATGAATAAAGTGTAGCTGTTTAAGTAAAACTTACCATAACCATAGATGTTTGAATGATCACTGCTGCAGTAGCCTTAGCTATACGGGTTATATCCTGCCAAGGATATAACATACTGCCACCTTCCAAAGCTTCAAGGCACCTTTCAAGCCCTGAAACTGTCAAGCAGCTTGACCTGAGCCAACTAAAACACAGGTTTGGGGGCAAAGCCCTTCAGTGACTTCCTGCCAGCAGAGGAAAGGAAGCTAAGCCCTGAAAGGACAACGCTAGGAACAAAAAAAATAAATAAATAATAATAAATGTCCACATCCTGGCATACAAAACACTCCAAAAAACAAGGATGATGGAAGGAGGGAGCAGCTACTGCAGCAGTGATCATTTGAGCATTTACTTTTATAGCAAGTTTTACTTGCACAACTGTACTATGTTCATCAAATTGATTACTGCTGCAGTTAGCCTTAGCCATATGGGTAGATTACCACAGTTAAGTACTTTTGGAAGGTGGAAGGAGAAGCCCACAAACCCAAAGAGAATAATTCTAGCAAAGCTTGATCTGGACCTACAGATGGAATCAAGCTTATAGTGCTTTGTAAAAGTATGTACAGAGGACCATGTAGCAGCTTCTAGAATATTTCTAGAATCCAACCCTTTCCAAAAAGCCATAGATGACTGGGGGGGGTGGCCTAATGGTTAAGGTGTTTGCCTTACAAACACAAGGTGCAGGGTTTGAGTCTCACAACAGATAATTGGCTAGACTTAAAATGGCTCGCAAGGGCAGTTAGCTTAGTACTAACCTATGAAGATGAAGCCAAGGCCCTGGTAGAGTGGGACATCTCTACCTGGAATAGCTTTATTATGGCGAGTATAACAAATGCTAATAGCCTTAGACAATTATTTCCAAATGATCTGTTTTGACAAAGGTTGTCCCTTCTTAACTTCACAAGAAATGAACAACTGATTCAAATATCCAAAAGATTTAGTTCTCTCAAGGTAGTACCCGAGTTGTCTGTTGACATCCAAGGTATGGAGTATCCTTTCTCCCTCATTTTAAGGTTCAGGAAATAAAATGGGGAGATGGATAGTTTGGCTAACAGTAAACTCAGATACCACTCTAGGTATAAAAGAAGGATTAGTCTTCAAAGAAACCCTGTCCATATCAAAAATGAGATTGGACTGACTCACCATAAGAGCTTGCAACTTGGATACCATTCTTGCAGAGGTCAGAGCAATCATTAAAACTGTTTTTCATGTTAAGAACCTCAAGTCAGCCAGACTGGCTGGTTCAGATGGAGCAAGTATTAGCTTCTCCAACACAAAATTAAAATCCCAAGGAGGGGCCACCGATATTCTTAGAAGCTTCTTATGAAAATTCCTTTCACAAATATTTTCAAAACAGACTGCAATGAAAGAGGAGAAATCCATGGGCAGACATGCTGAAATGTCCAATAAATTAACCATGACAGAGGAATATGAAATGACATAAGATAGTAACTTACACAAACATTAGAAAATCAGAAATCAATTAGGCCTGAAAGGGTGCAAGTTATGTTGTTGGCACCAAGTAGAAAACCTTTTCCATTTGCTAATATACAAATTTCTAGTAGCAGACTTTCTTCCACCATTAGTACCTGTTGCATGTCCTCAGTAAACAGATACCTAAAAGAAATTAAGATCCCATCATCCAGGCAGTCAGGTGAAGTTGACTGACATCTGGGTGTATCAAACACCCCTGGTCTTATGTGAGTAAATCCAGTCTGTAAGGAAGCTTGTGGTAATTCTTCCTTTCATTTTCCAAAAGAAGGGAGAACCACGGTTGCCTAAGCCAGAAGGGAATCACCACAATGATCTCAGGGGATCCCTTATGACTCTTTAGAAGTACCCAGTATATTAATGGAAAGGGTGGAAAAGCATACAGGAGCAGTCTTGTCCAAGGAAAACAAAAGGCACCTGTTTTCAAAGCCTTTCTCCATGGAGTCCTGGAACAGAATCTTGCCAGTTGATTGTTCAGACAGGAGGCAAATCAGTCCATTTCAGGAATTTCCTACAGATGGATCAAATCTTGGAAGAAACCCAATCTAGGTTCCATTTGTGAGGGTCTGCCCAGGTTCTGTTATCTTGTCTGCCACACATTTTTTCTGAAGGAATGTAGGACGTCTGCAGGGTGGGAATGTGCTATGAAGCTATATCCCAAGCTAACATGACTAGTCTGCAAAGGGGGTACGACCTGGTTGATTCCCCCTTGCTGGTTAATATACCACATGACTGTGGTACTGTCTCCTGAAGAGGTGTCAAGCATACCTTTCAACCTCTTAGAGCAAGAAATATACGGACAAATTTTAAATACTGCTCTTACAAACTTAGAAAGTTGGTAAAATAAGTTTTGCATTAGCATGAATTTTATGAAGGATATGAAGTCTGAAACCCAAATCCGTCTGTCATTGTTTTCTAACTTCAACATTTAATGATTTAGCACTAGTTTGCCAAAAAAACGCAATTTTATGAAAAATGGACCAAAAATATCAGGCCAAAATCTGGACATTCTGCGAAAATCTGTACAGTTGAGAGGTATGGTGCCAGGTACCAAAGATGGTTCAAAGAGTTGAGTGCCTTGATCAAGGCAAGCATCTCCTTGATATTTATGTGCTTGTATGTCCTTAGTGTCCCACAACACCTGCACTTTTATTCCTCCTGAAATTGTTCCCCAAGCAAAGTCATAAGCATCTTTGGGGACTGACTGCTTTGGAGTAGAGAGGAGGAAGGGGGGAACTGATTTACTGATATATTTTGTCGCCACCAAAAGATTTCTCTTCTGACAAACCTCAGCACTAAGATTTGAAAAGATAAACAGTGTTGATCCTAGGACAAAAGAAATTTCAGATACCACTGTATCTTTCTCATGTGGAGTCTTGTCAGTGGTATCATGAGAATCATAGATCCAATCAGACCCACAATCTTGAGGTATTCCTGAGTGGAAAACCTTAGAGTTAGATCCAAATAAAGATATATTAACAAACACACACACACACACATTTTTTATATATATATATATATATATATATATATATATATATATATATATATATATATATATATATACACACACACACACACACACACACACACACACACAAACATACGTACATGGGTCTACTTCATATAAACAAAATCCCACATACCCCTGCTTGGAACACTGACATTTAACTACAGGTAAGTAACCCACTGGCCAACCCGACAAACTGAAACAGAAACAAAGAAAACACACCCATGTGGGGGGCTGTGCCCCCCCAAACTAAATATACTAACTTCAAAATTGCACTACCGTGGAGGTCAGGGGCAAAGGTCAACATGCTGGCCAAGCAGTTACTTACCTTTAGTTAAACATCGGTGGTCGGTGTTGTTGACTTTCAGTGTTCTCAGCTCGATGTTATGAAAGTCAAGTAAGTGGGATTTTGTTTATATGAAGGGAACCCATACACATACACATTTTATATATATATATATATATATATATATATATATATATATATATATATATATATATATATATATATATATATATATATATATATATATATATATATATATATATACACACACACATACACACACATACTTTTTTCCCCTGTGGAAGAAGAGCTCTTTGAACTGAGGTGTCTAGCTTACATCCCAGGAACACAGCCCTGTGTGAAGGAGTCAAGAAAGTCTTTTGAATGTTCATTTGGAATCCCAGCTTCTGTAACAGATCTCTCACCGAAAACTGAGAGACTCTCGACCCTTTAAAAAGTACTCTGCAAAGATGATAGATAATGAGAAAGATATAGAGGGCTAAAAATTCTTAAGAGATTCCTTGATATGCTTGCCATTTTCATCACAATTAATCTAATTTTAACAGCATCTGGGAGCTTCTGAGAATGCAGCCATGTAAATCTCCTCAAAAGTATCAGTGTCCATAGCGCTGGAAAGTATCAGCAAAGTAGTACAGACATTGCAAACAATTAGTGACCTGTGCAATAGAAGAAATATTTAAAGAAGTTTTTTTTCTCACAAACTGTAGATAAAACATGCCTCATACTTTCACAATTTGTCATTACAAACCTTAATATATGTGCCTGACAATTCAAAATTCTGAAAATGAAAGTTGCATAAGTATACTCCTTTCCCCCCATAACTATCAATACTTTTCCCATTCTAATCAGAAAGAGTAGGACTGGCATTAACTAAGTGTTTAGCAGCAGTGGGATCAACTGCTGGGTCAGATTTGGGAATAGTGTAACATTCTTTCTGCTTTTTTAGTGGCAGCTGGCTGACTATCAGGAAAACTGCAGACTGTGACACACACATCCTCTGAAGCAGACAGAGCAGGAGGAATGGGTGTAGGTTCTAGAAAATCCTTCTGTAACAATCCATAGTTTTTCTGAGGGACAGAAAAACCTCAGTGACCTCCCACTGAAAACACTGGCACATTCTAGCAATAATCTCACAAAAAGAGAAAAAAACCTGCACATGGAGAATCAGAAATATGAGGAAAAATATACTGTTTCTGTCCCTACAGTTTCAGAATCTTGAATATCTTAAGGAAAAGATGAATCCCTCTTTCTTTTACCAGAAACCACTTTACAAGAAGGATCAATAGCCTGAATTAAACCCTGAGCTATACCCAGTAAACTACTCCTATAGAAAAAGAAAAGTACAGTTTTGTACCTACCATAAATGTAGATGTCCGAACTGGATAGCATCTGCAGTCATAACAACTGGGTTGTCCTGTCGTCAGGCAGCCCTTCAGTCGGCCGGATTCCAAAGTCCGGGTCCGGCTGATGTCGCACTCCACCCGACGTCATCTCTGTTGGTCTTCGGGTATAAAAGCATCAGCCGACGCCATTTTCCTCAGTGTTTCTTGCCCCAGATGCCAGAAGCCCTCTTGCAGGCTAAAATTTGGATAGATGCCAATGTTTCCAAATAGATAGAGGTAAACACAACAATAAGCATGTATGTACATATATACAAACAAATACACCATAAAGACTCCCCAACAGCTAGCTATTAGGAGGGTAAACACCTAGGAGTACCACAGAGGGGAGGAGGGTAATCCTGACTGCAGATGCTATCCAGTTCGGACATCTACATTTATGGTAGGTACAAAACTGTACTATGTCCTTCATGGATGCATCTGCAGTCATAACAACTGGGTAGAATACCATAGGCAACTAGGGAAGGAGGATAGAAGTAGATTATGGTGTGTTTAGGATCCCTTGCAGTACAGCAGTGGCAAACCCTGCTCGGGATCTGGAATATAGAGGCAAATTATAATGCTTGGCAAATGTATGCACGGAGGTCCAAGTAGCCGCCTCAATAATGTCTTTGGTTGCCACTCCTCGTAAGAAGGCTGTGGTAGTGGCTGTTGCCCTTGTAGAATGAGGTCTTATGTTCTGTGGAATTGGTTTTCCATGGAAGGAGTAACAGAATCGTATGCAATTTCCTATCCATTTGGAGATTGTCTGTTTGGAAATAGCTTTTCCTTCCCTTCCTGTTGCATAGGCTACAAAAGTTGGTCAGTCTTTCTGCTATTTTTGTTCTGTCCAAGTAGTAGCTGTCTATGTACATCCAAGGTATGCAGTATTCTTTCCCTCTGTTTTGTGGGTTGGGAAAGAAGGTAGGTAGGTGGATTGCCTGGTTTAAAGACACTCTGGATACCACCTTGGGCATAAATGTAGGATTAGTCCTCATGGACACTCTATCTTGGTGGAAGATTAGGAAGGGTTGCACTGCCATTAAGGCCTGTAGTTCTGAAACCCTCCTTGCTGAAGTAATTGCCAGTAGGAAAGCAGTTTTCCATGACAGGTGTTGTAGGTCTGCTGTTGCTGCTGGTTCAAAGTAGTGTCAAATTTTTCTAGAACAAAGTTTAAATCCCAAGCTGGTAATGGTGGTTTCCTTGGAGGTTTTACATTCTTGATTCCTCTGAGGAACTGCCTGAGCAAAGGGTGTGAAAAACAGGTGGATCAAAGCTGTATTCTGCTGAAATAGCTGATGCATGTATCTTGATGGAGGAGTAGGACAGGCCTGAATGAAGAAGTTCGGCCAGATACTCCAGAATGTTAGGCATATCTATGTTTGACACATCTTTTCCTCTTTCCGTACTCCAAATGACAAACCTTTTCCATTTTCCAGCATAGTTCCTTCTTGTGGAAGGTCTGCGTGCTTCAAGAATAATGTCTTTTACTCTTTGGGAAAGTTCTGGATTAGCTGCTGCTATGTAATGTTCCATGCAGTCAGTTGCAACGTTTTTAGGTTTGGATGTATGATGCTGTAGTTGTTCTGAGTTAACATCAAAGGCATCAGGGTATTGGCCACATATTGTTCGAGACATGCTCCTCAGTAGTGGGTACCAGTGTTGTCTTGGCCAGTTTGGAGCTATCAGAATTATCCTTGGACGTTCTTCCTTGATTTTCAGTAGTACCTTGTGTATCAAAGGAAGAGGTGGGAATGCATATGCTGTTAGGCCTTTCCAGTTGAAGGAGAGAATCCACTTTCCATGCTAGTGGGTGGAATGTCCTTGTGCAGAATTTTTGAGCTGGTGATTGAGAGGTGATGCGAATAGGTCTATCTGTGGCATTCCCATTTCTTTGAGATGGTCTTGAAGATGTCCGGCAGCTTCCATTCGTGGGCATCCGGCGGTTCTGCTTAATATGTCTGCTAGAGTATTGTCTTTCCGGTACAAATATTGCCTGTAACTGGATGTTGTAGCTGAGTGCCAGGGTCCACAGCTCCAAGGTCATTCTGCATAGGGGGTATGAATGAGTGCCTCCCTGTTTGTTGATGTACCACATGACTGTGGTGTTGTCTGTCCTTATCATCAACTGGCCCTCTTTGAGAAATGGTTTGAACTTTTGGATTGCCAGTTTTATTGCCAGCATTTCTTTTAGGTTGATGTGCAGGTGAAGTTGATCCTGTGTCCACAATCCTTGCACGCATTTGTCCAGCATGTGGGCCCCCCATCCTAGGTCTGAAGCGTCTGTTGTGATGGTCTGGCTTGCTTGACATCTGTGAAAGGGTAGGCCTGGGTTTGACTGGCATGCCTGAGCCCACCATAGGAACTCCTGTTTTAAGCATGGAATTAGTGGGATTTCTGTTTCTAGACTGTGTCTGTGTTGGGACCATAAATTCTTTAGGTACCACTGTAGTTTTCTCATATGTAGTCTGGCAAATGGAACCAAGATTATGCATGATGCCATGAAGCCCAAGGCCTGCAGTACTTTTCTTGCTGTTAACTTGTTCAGTTTTGTTAGTGCCAAGTAAAGAGGAAGTTCTTTTGTTTTCTGTAGTCAGGAATGCCATTTGTTTTACTGTGTCCAATTCAAGAATGTCCTTGTTTGGGATGGTATCAGCCTTGACTTTTGTAAATTGACTGTGTATCCCAGTGCTTGTAGCAAGTAAATGACCCTTTGTAAATCTGTTGTCAGCTTGCTTTTGTTGTCCCCTTGTAGCAGGCAATCGTCCAGGTATGGGTAAATTTGAATTCCCTGTAGTCTGCAATGGATTACTGATGCCAGGCATTTTGTGAATACTCTGAGTAGATAAGCCAAAGGGCAATGCTGAGAATTGATAGTGCTCTGATCCTGCAAGAAATCTGAGGTATCTTCTGCAGATTGGTCGAATGGGGACGTGCAGGTATGCCTCCTTGAGATCTAGAGTTACCAGCCAAGACTCCTTGCCCAGCATGGGAAGAAGTTGCTGTAGGGTCAGCATTTTGAATTTTGGGACAATGATGTATGTATTTAAGGTGGACAGGTCGAGAATTGGTCTCCAACTTTTTCCTTTCTTGGAACTAGGAATAGTCTGGAATAGAACCCCTTTCCTTGCTCTGCTGTTGGCACTCTTTCCACAGCTCTCATGTTTGCTAACTCCATTATCTGGCGAGCCTCTGTTTTTGATTTGGAGGTAGATTTGGCATTCCTCTTTTGACTGGTAAAGTGTGGAAGTGAAACCGGTAACCTTGATCTATGGTTTGTAAAATCCACTTGTCCTTTGTTATGTAGTGCCAGTTCTTTGAAAATAAGGTTAACTTTCCCTAGAGGAGCTGCTATTTGTTCCCTGGTAGGCGGATTTAGGGTTAAGTCACTGTGGTTGTGCTGATGTAGTGGCAGTGGCTGTGTCTGTGCCTCTGTTGTTACCTTGCCACTGTCGCCCTCTGTAGGCACCTCCTCTGGATTGGTTTCTGCCTCTGGAACGTCTATTCCTGCCCCTTTGAAATTTTGTGGAGTCAGGAAAGGACCAATTTTGGCAGGCCAGTTCCTGCTAAACCTTGGGTTGAACCTGCAAGAAATCTTTAACAGTTTGAACAGATTTTGCCTTTTCTTCCATTTTCTTCATAACCTGCTGGGCAGGTGTACCAAACAAACTTGTCTTGTCCATAGGAGCATCTAGCAGCTTAGCTTTAACATGATCCGGTAAAGCTTGTTCCTTTAGCCATGCATGCCTTCTTATCACTGTGCCTGTCATGGCTGATCTAAATGAAGCCTCCAGTGCATCATAGCCACATTTTAAGGAATGGTTGCTAACCTGTTGTATGTTATTTACCATCTCTAATACATATTTCTTATCAAGAGATTCATCAGTGGTTAGTTTTTAGTTAACTGATCAAGCATAAACTCTTGGTATTGTATCATGTGAAACTGACAGTTTAAAGCTCTAGCTGAGAGAGTAGCTGAAGTGTAGACCTTACCCCATCTGTCTAATGACCTTGCTTCCCTTTCAGAAGGAGTAGGGTTTTTAGCTATGGTCGCTGACTGCCTTGGGACCCTGGGATATAGTTTCTGGGTCTGCAAGTGGGGCCTTGTAAAGGTGGTGATGAGTATCTGGCACCCTGTAAAATCTGTCTGGTTTGGCAGGGGCTGGGGGTAAGAATCTGGAGCGGAGCAAACATCATTGAAAGCATCATCCACCACAGAGAGAACAGGAGGTATAGCTAAGGGCCTGTGCTGTGGGAGGTGCAGAAAGGTCCTAAGTCTTTTCTGGAGTCTGAAAAATCCTGTTGCTGCCATTGGAACTGTTCTCGCATGGCATGCAGGGTTTCCCCAAAGGAGAATTCTTCTGGTGGGAAGCAGCTGGAATGGATTCTTCAGCATCAGAATCTTCAAAATGGAGAAGGGAGCCTCTGGCTGGTCAGTTATGTCTGATTCATCAGCAGAATCATCAGAGGACACTGGCTCAGGGGCTCTGAGGTCTCTTCTCTGGGGGCTGAGAGGCCCTGTCTGGGTGAGATTGAGATCCTCTAATTAAAGAAATTAAATCTTCTGCCAAAGTAAGCATTTGAGAACTAGAAGAGGGCCTGGATGTGGGGGTTTAACAGGCACTGTCTTAGTAGTCTTGGCTGCTTTAGCCCTGGCGAAGGCCTTAATGGACATGGCTGCTGGGCTAGCAGCACCACGTTACCAGCTGGGTAGAGACATCCAAGGGGATGGTGTCTGATAAGTCAACCACCGTGTGGGTAAAATTTCTGAGGTCGATTCAAGAGTTGTAGCAGGGCCTCAGTTGTAGGAATAGGTTCAGCTGTACTTAGATCAGTTTTCTCGGTTTCGATTTGCTTAACCATGGTTTCGGCGAAACCGCGGACCGCAGTGTTGGTCTTTATCTTTGTGTTTTGGTAGATTGGGTAGTCGGAGGATCCGGCGGCATAACGCAAAATCAGAAAAAACTGTTCTGCAAACTCCGACCGACGCCTGGCGTTGTTGAAAGCACAGGCGAACAGGCTGCTACGTCGTGGGCTGGGCCTAAACAAGGCAGACAGTAAGAGTGGAAATCTTTATGAGGTATTTGTTTCCCACAGGTTAAACAATTGTTAACTTTTCTGACATCGGCTGAGGCAAGAAAGAGAAGTCTTGGTAGTATTCGGTAGAAGTAATCTCTGGATCCGACCGACCGCACGAACAGCTTCTGCTTGCAAGAAAGACTGAGGAAAATGGCGTCGGCTGATGCTTTTATACCCGAAGACCAACAGAGATGACGTCGGGTGGAGTGCGACATCAGCCGAAGCCGGACCCGGACTTTGGAATCCGGCCGACTGAAGGGCTGCCTGACGACAGGACAACCCAGTTGTTATGACTGCAGATGCATCCATGAAGGACATCAGCTGAGGAGGAGTAGATACATGTTTACTTTTCTGTTTCTTTTACAGGAAAAATGATGCCAGCCATGTTACTAATTGCAACAGCTTACCCAGGGACGGGCACAGCATTCTGATACAAAAGGGAAACCTTCACTGTTCCCCCTCCCAAGATCAACAAGCGTGGCTCTCACTTGTTCACTAAGATCCCAATAGCCAAAGAGGATGTGGCTAAACACCAGTCCATATTGTTTGTAGGTGCTACACCAAACACATCTGGGGTAAAAGAGGAGTGGTGTGAGGTACAATAAATGGTCACAGCAGAGTCACTCACCTGTGGCTGAGGCAAACTGCTTGCCTGCTGTGGTGGCAAAGGCTGGTTGCTTAATTTTTACTTTTTGGCTAGAAGAAGCAGCACCTGTGGGACTTGTAGTCTGTTCCATAGTAGTAAAGCTGAAAATGTTTCCTCTTTCTCAGGGAAGACAAGCAGCAATTGCCCTAAACACTACCAGTTCACAAAAGTTACTTTATTGTGAGAAAAACACAGTAAAAAGCACTTTAAAACACTATGCCATCACCAAAAACAGAACAAACACAATTTCTCCACAGAAATAACATTTTAAGTTACTTTACACCACTTTTAAACTGTCAAGCTCCCCATTTAAAAGTACGTTACACTTTCAAAACAGTCTATTGAAACACAATGCTCCTAGCTTTAAATCTGAAGAAGAAAGTAATAAAACATCAACAAAATTAAGAAAATGGACCCCCCCCAAAGGGAACTTATCTGTCCAGCAAAGGAAAGCACAAGCCGACCATCAAGCCTCAAAAGTCTCAGCAGAGCATACTTTTCAGCAGCAGTAAAGCTCTGAAGGGCTTTGTGCCTCAAGCTGCCTGACAGTTTGGGTGTGTGGAAGGTGCCCTGAAGCTTTGAAAGCTGGCTGGCTATTATCCTTGGCAGGATATAACCCATAATGCAAAAGTTACTGCAGCAGTTATCAATATGATGACCATATAACCAAGATAAGTTTATAAAGTTTTTAATAAGCAATTTACTTTGTATTCAGTTATTCAACTTGTGAGCTAATAGGTCTAATGACATCAAATGACAGGACTTGCTTTCCCTTTTGATGAAAACAGTTAACAGTAAATTCACCTCTAAGACGAGGTAGTTTCCACAAATGTTTCCTGAACCAGATGGCACCAAACTATGCAAAACAGTTACATTTGCTTTTATCCACATATTGCACATAGATTTCTGTTGAATACATAAAGAGAAGTATTGCTACCTTTTGTAAATGAACTAACCTAAATTATCATGATTGTACATACATCTATGTACAGTTCTCTCTCTGTATATATTTTGTGTATATAAATATATATATATATATATATATATATATATATATATATAGAGAGAGAGAGAGAGAGAGAGAGAGAATCTGGATGTATCTATCTATACATAAAGACAGAAATATAGATCTAAATATATATATATATATATATATATATATATATATATATATGGGTATATGGGTCTATCTGATATTATCGAAATTCTAATTCACTGAACTGCAAAAAGACGAGCAGACTTTGCTAAAGACTCAAATTTTTCTAACGTGCACATCACCGGAGTTTTACCCCAGGAAAGGAGACACTTGGCTACTAGCAGGAAATTTGTCTTTTTCCCCACTTTAGTGCGATCTTGGAATTGGTATATTTAGTTGGGGGGTTGCTATGCTCTGGTGTGTGTTTGTTCTTACCTGGTGGCCAAGTGTCTCCTGTCCCAGAATAAAACTCTGATGATGTGCACATTCGAAAAACAATCTTCGGCAAAGTCATCTCACACACAGATATACATATACTCAGATACATATATATATATATATATATATATATATATATATATGTGTGTGTGTGTGTGTGTGTGTGTATCTATATGTATATACAGATAGATATCTATTTATGTAAGATATAGACAAATATATTAAAAAAAAGGTCACACAAACTATTCAGCAAAAACTGCAAGAAAAACCAAAACAAGCAGGAGTTTTCAGTGTGTGATACCTTAAACCTCCTGTAATGGAGGCCCATAGACTATATGAAATGACCCCCTAAGAATATGAAGTGTTTCAGCTACATTGCGTCTACATTTATGTATGCGCATGGGGGGTATGTATACATGACCTACACACACACACAAAGCATTAACTGTGCTAGCCTTACTTGGCAGAGTTCTTTTTAGATGGGCACTCACAAATTTTCACCTGAGATACATGTAGATAATATTCTTAATGAGAGACGCTATTAATCTTCCACCAATACTTGCTGATACAGCTAAGTTTCTTAGTGGTCTCCTTGACTATAAGCTTAGTAAAAAGCTATGAACCCATGAATTTGTGAACTTGTGAACAAACACTCCCAAAAATGTAAAGAGTTGCTTTAGTAACAAATAATGGCACTGAGACAAAAAAAAAAAAACACACTGAGAAGAATATATGGCATGGTGACAAATGACAGCATTTAAAAAAACAGCATACTCAGAAGAGTACATGCAAGGTGTACTCATGAAGAAGTAGTTAATATTAATTATAAAAGCACAACTCTAGTATGAATATATCCACAAGCTGTGGCAAACGTTAATGACTTTATCCCTCTTAACAGCAGCCACAGCAGAGATGTTAAGAGATAGTTAGCCCTAGAATAAAAATTTCAGACTGCTTTCACTTTCTCATTATTTGAGAAAAATGTTAAACAAAAACTCATACATTTAGAATTATAAGCAAGAGTAATAAACAGTCCAAAGTTTCAGATGTTAATTCTTCTTCTATAAAAGTACTGCAGAAATACATTTGTGCAGACTTAATCACCGGAATAACTCTGCTTTTATTTCTAAGTGCTTTTGTCTACCAACAAGACTTCATCTGATTAATTTTTCAATAACAACTTTTCCTGTGGAAAACTAAATATATATACTTAATGAAAACTGAGGATCATAAATCAGGATTGATAGCAATGAGCAAAAACAGAAAGCAACTTTCGTAATAGGCTAGCCTAGCAGTATAAATAAACTTGGTACACAGAAAACTCACCTTACAGCCTCATAGTGATAGCTCACAACAAAAGGGCCAAATAAACAAGGTCGTGACCTGTACCTCAGACCCATTGAGATGTATTTTATACTTGGAGATTATCTTCCCAGTATAAAAAAAAAAAAAAACAAGCCCATTACCATGGATTCCTTTGTCCTGCTATTAACTGGCATCCAAGGACAGTGGACATGGCAGGAGGGAGTTGAGAACTGTGTGTCACCTGGTTTCGTATTTCAAAATGAACATATTTCAGAGTGGCACGGTCTGCTTGTTATTTGAAATAACTCCAAAAGACAGTAATGTCTGTAGTGTGCTCAGCTTTCCAAGATAGGTTGTTTGTCTTCCTCTGTTTCAATATATTTTATGACAAAATTTAAGCTAACAAAAATATATGGTTTTGTTTTTAATACACAGTAATAGTATATATTCATGACGACTAATTTTCAATAAATAAGTCCAAGAGAGGCCAGAGGTTAGAGTAAAGCTGAAGGTGGCATTGGTTGGTAGTTTGACGGTCAGTGGGGGGCCCAATCAACATGATCTAAATTGCTAAGTCTGTCCCTGCCTGACATAAATACTAAATCCTGAATATGACATTATCTGTAATGATCATATAACTAAAAGAGTTGGTGGTGTAACCACTACATAATCATAAGCTTTTAGCCTTGCTGTGTACCCCATGCAAACACCAGACAGACATTAACGGCAGTGAAGTCCTAGCAGCTGCACTTACATTTAACCCATAAAAATCAATATGTATAGCTATGTTGTATATACCTCCCAGTGCACACAAATCAGTTTCTGAAGAAATATCATAGACCTCTACAAGCATATTACTTGAAACAGTAATCCTAGGTGACCCATAATACTGACCGGCTCAAGTGTCATCTCAAAACTAGTAACCCTACTATCAATTCATATGGGTTAGCACAGCTGAAACATATGACCACAAAAACAGATAAAGTTAATCGCAAAGACAGCAATTTGGACTGAATACTAACACTAGATTGCAACAAAATGTTATATACAAGAATTGTGTGTGACACCATAAGTGATCATAACCCAGTTTTTTGCCATATAAAACATACCGACATGCACAGAAACATTCAATATAAAATCTTCAGAAGTACAACAAAATTCAATAAGGAAATGTTTATACTTAAACATAGCAGCTGGGAAGCATTGCAATTGTGGGTGGTATTCATGGTCCTTACACAAACAAGTGATATAAATCCACGCCTGTTTGCATGGTTGTGCAAGAAAGGAGTGATTCTCAGAAGCTAATGTGTGATGGCCAGAAATAGACTTAAGCAAATTAACAAATAATGAGCTGGAAATGAGAAATTATGTAAATCCTTGCACGCCAAGTTCTTTTCCCACCTGTTTGGGATTCATAACCATAATTTGATGCATTTCCACTCCATGCACAGACTCATTATAAAAGGCAGAATCACACCTTTATCTACTCTGCAATCAGTGAAAATGCTTTCCCCCTTGCTTCTGGCACTATTTCACAGCATGAGCTGCTTGCCTTGGCTGAGCAAAATAAAGGCACTCAGCGGCACTCACTGACCAAGAAGGAGAATACATGCATAGAAAAATAACTTGTCATAATTTTGATAATCAGAAAATTATGAGGTAATCCAGAAAGTTCAAGTCAAGTCTGGTATTCCATCTGTGACCCAGAGGGTGACAGGACTAATAAGAAACAGTATATAAAGGATTAGTCCAGATAATATCACTTTAGCTAGCAGATCTAGGAGACTCTCACTCTCTCTCTGATACCTTGTTGAATTTTTAAGTAGTTTAGTCAGTTAAGTAGGTAGATGGACAAACAGTTGTTCAGCTCTCAGGTTCAGACCTATTATGACCAAAGGTGACAACTTAGCAGTAGTAGTAAGGGACTACAAGCGGTAAGCTTGGGCATAGCATACAGCTGAATAGATAAAGAAATGGTGTCTAGACCACCACTATGGGCCACAACATTCAGGTTAGTGTTTCCTTTCTTGTGAAAAACACAGTATAACTGATGCACGCTGTGATATGTGTGGGCTATTCTGTATGTTGCATGACCAGCTATAACTGTTCAGACATTCCTTCTTATCTTTAAATATTTTTTATAAACAACACAGGTACCTGTTCTGAAACAAAAGTCACACCTGAGAGCTCACTGACTTGTTCAGTGATGTCATAAGGCATTATGCAATGAATAATTGCATTTTTAACTGTTTTGCAAAATAAACTCATCTTAGGTGGTGTACTTAAATATGCACATACGGAATCTCCTGAAGTAATATACTTATGTTATTTCACTATTTGACTTAAATTTAACATAAGTTTGTACCTTGCACTTGACTAGAAAATGTATCACATGCTTTTTTCTTTTATGCAATGTTTCTTCAGTTTTAACTATTAATACTCATTCTTTCTGAATATACTGTACATCAGATCAATCATCTGTTGTGCAGTGCTGAGGGTGAAGTGTCAACAGAGTTAGTGTACATGGTAGGATGTCCATGTAATCTTTATTTTATTTTTTTTTTAAACAGTTTTATTAGAATTAAAATTGAAAAATAAATATATACATTAGAAATTAACACTTTTTAAATAGTCAAATAATGATACAACAAACATAAATAAACTATATACAAAGACATTCTCAACAATTATAAATTGATTAAATAATTACTTTTGTAATAAATTGCAGACCTTTTCCATATACTGCATTTAACAGTATTCGGAAGAGATCTTGATTTGATAGTTAAATATTCCAAATTACAGACTTCCAAAAGTAAAGTTTTGAATTCTTGAATTGAGGGAGTAGTACTGGATTTCCAGTTTCTTCTAATTACTTTTCTGGCAACTGATAATATAGTCCAAACTAAAGATTGATTAGCTTTGGTTATACAGTTAGGTACTGGAGTATTGAAAATAACAAGTAACTTGGTGAGAGTAAAATTATCTGTAAAAATAGCTTGTAAAAAGGAATTAACATTTTTCCAAAATTCATTTAAAATTACACAATCATATGCCATGTGAGCCCATTCTGCATTTACTTCTTTATTACGCTTCCAACAGTTGACATTACTTTTGTTAAATTTACTAAGAGAGAATGGGGTAATAAAAGATCTGTGTAAATATCTCCAAGTAAAACGTTTCCATTTCAATGATGAGGTGGTAAGACTAGCTGATTGTAATATGTTTATTTTATCATTTTCTGTAGGAGAATGATTATTATCTAAAGTAAAGCAGTTCCAATTGGTATCTGAAACAGCTTCCAAGTCAAGTTTAATTATTTTATATATGTGAGATAATATGTTTTTGGTAGGAGATTTATGTGTATAGACAAAACCATATATTGAATAATCTTAGGTATTGAATTCTTGGTTGTAAAAGACATAGTATCACACTTACTTAAAACATATTTCCTTGCTTCATGCAAGTCCAACCAAGAAAGTGAGACATCTTCATATTCATTTTTAAGTATGTTAATAGATTTTAAGTCATTATTTGACATCACGTGAAATCAAAATATTAACAAATTAACACATTTTTGTATAATCAGATGAGAATATAACACTGAAATAACCAATCTTTAAATTTAAACATTACATTTCTGAAAGATTTCAATAAAAGAGTTATATAATTTGATTTCAAATTCCGAGTATTATTAAAAGTAATGTATTATTTTAAAACCTATATGAAAGTATTATTTAACAGGTCTATTTTCTGGGATCTGTTGTTAATTATTGCTTTACAAACTAAAATTTCTAGAATTTTTTTCCATTTGGCTGAGTATTGTGGATCTATAAGAAATAGTTTTAACCTTTGATGAGATTGCATAGATTTCTAAATTCGGGATAGCTATACCTCCATTATTCCAAATTTTCATATGAGTGGACCAAGCTATTCTGGGTTTGGTCAGGCACCATAAAAATGTATGCATCACAGAATTTAATTTTTTAATAACATAAATAGGAGGGGGTAAAGAGATTGACTGAATAATATACAAAATTTGGGGTAGAAAGATCATCTTAATTACTAAAAGTTTCTCATCCATTGAGAACGGGATCTTATTCCATTTTTGAGTAATGTTTTCTATTGCCTTTAGACTTTTGTTATAGTTTACTTGAACAATATCTTTAATATTTTTAGTAATTACAATACCTAAAAAACATATTTCTTCCGATTGTGTTATATATATTTTATAATCATCCTGTAAATCAAATTTCTTACGGCCAGTTATTAGCATTTGTGTTTTGTTATTATTAAAGAGTAACACAGACTTTTTTTGAAAATACTCCATATCTGAGAATAATCCTCCGATGGAATTATTTCCTTCTAATGTGAGTAGACTATCGTCAGCAAACATTTGTATTTTGGAGGATTCATTTGAGGTTAACTTGTATCTTTCAATTTCCACATTATTTCTTATCAAGTTGGCCCAGGGCTCCATAATTAATGTAAATAATAAGGGAGATAATGGACAACCTTGTTTGGTGCCTTTAATAATGGGGATATTTTGAGAAATATTTGTTCCTATTTTAATGTATGCCTGGCTACCTTGATATAATTGGGTTATTAAACTAATAAAATTATTTGAAAAGTTTAATCTTTCTAATAAAATAAATAAGTACTCCCAATTAACTGAATCAAACGCACAATTTATATCTAGGCTGATTGTTAGATTTGTATTTAAAAAAAAAAAAACAATCTCCGTGGTATCCCCGAAGTCTCAAAACAACCCACTAAAGTGTAGTGGGTCTAAAAACAAAACAGTATAAGAAACTTCTCTATGTGGAAGATTTTCAGTCCATATATTTCTAGTTAATCACTGTATATTAATCAGATCAGACAATAGTAGTAGAAGTAGCGAAAGTAAACTCGTCAAGTCAAAAAGTAATAATAGAAAATATATAATTCTAGAGCATTACTAAGTATTCGAAAGTAATCCAAGCAAGGCAGGCAGTCTGTTTCCAGTCGAAAATCCTTTATTAAGTACACAGACAAGCGATCCAAATAAAACAAAAATAGAGTAATAATTTCCTCACAAGCTTTCTAAATATATATATACTTTTTATCAGGCATGGGAGTGGTTTATTGTGCTGTAAAACAAAGTGTTATTGGTACACATGTTAAATTCACATCCCTTCCCCCATCAGTGTGACATTCGAGCTGGTCCTGCCCTACCTAGTAGCTGTCATAATAATATATAGCCCTAATGTACTTTAATGGTACATATTATTTAACCAAATTATTAAGTAGATTATTAAGTCTGTGATTTTATACAAGGCAATATACTACATAGCTGGAAATATATCAACCTTAGTTCATTTTGTGATCAAAAATTATATATAAATATATACATATACATTTTGCATGTAAAAATCAGTTTCTATTTTCATAACCTATTGTTAACAAAGATCGCTTTCGTCCTTCTAGACTTCTTCAGGTCTGTGTACAAGAACCCTAAAAACCTATATAATTGTATAATTAGTTAGTATTGTTATTACCATCATTTTGAATAAAGTGGAAAAAAGAGAACCAGAAAAAAATAAAAATAAAAAATATATATGTATGATGATGGAAACAAAATATACACTTAAATTTCAAATGATTTAAAATGGTATTTAAAACCAATTTGTAGAAAAAAATAAAATAAAATACAATTAGTCATGTAAACAATGTAAACAATGTGGCACTTTTCTAAGTTTCAGTGCACTTTTAATTGAACAGTAGTAGTTTAGTCCAGGCTTTCGAGTTCAGCTTTAATTGCCACATGAGTCCATGTTTCTCCAGAATATTTGGGATGTCTCCTTCGAGATCACCCATGTCTATGCGATCCAGGATCTGGAACTTAAAACCTGTGTGTAGATTTGTATTTAAAGATTTAACTGATTCTATTAAAGATAGGGTTCTTTTAATATTATCATAAGAATTTCTATTTATAATGAAACCAGACTGATCATCTTCTACTAGGGATGGTAAAAAGATTTTAAGCCTATCTGCAAATAGTGACATAAACATTTTATAGTCAACATTTAACAGAGAAATTGGCCTATATGATGAGCAATGAATGGGAATATTGAATTTCAGGATGGGGGTAATAAACGTGTACTTCCATGAGGGTGGTATTATATTTCCATTATGAGCAATACTGTATACCTTATGCACTAATTTTAGGAAATTCAAAGGCAAGATCTTATAGATTTCCAGAATAATGCAGTTATTTCCTGGTGCCTTATTTAATTTTAATTTAGCAATTTGTGTTTCAATTTCTTTAAAGGTAATGGGCTTGTCTATAATATTAGTTTGTTCATTCGAAAGTCTATTATGAATGTATTTATTAATAAAGGTTTTGATTCTTCATTAGAATCAATTACCTTGGTATATTTATATTAATGAAAAATGGTCTAAATTCAGTCAATATATTTTGTATATCTAAGACCATCTTTTTTTTCTTAGGAGAATATATTTCATTTATATGATTAAATTTGGACAATCTTTTAGTTTTGTTAGCTAATTGTATAAATTTAAATTTTTCTAAAGCAATCATGGTTTTATGGTTTAATATCTCCAGATACGTATTGTTTAGTAAGTTTATTCCCTTCTTTTTTCCATTGATATCAATATCGCTCTCTTGATTCTGTTTTAAGATGTCTAATTTATTTTGCATATCAAGTAGTTAATTCCAACTTTTCTTCTTTTTATAAAACCAATTAAAAATTCTGCCATACAGATAAGCCTTAAGGGCATCCCATATACATATAGATTTCACTGGTTTCATTAGTAGCATTAGTGTCTATAAAGTTCTGAGTTTCTAGATCTATAAATTCTTTAAATTCCTTTAACTTTGTAATATAGGCAGGTATTCTTGTTTGGGTATTGTAATTACTGTTGACTATAATTTCAAATAGAATGGGATTATGGTCTGATAATGGACATGTAATTACTTTAGTATCTATGAAGGAATCTATTAAATTATTAGAGAAAAAAGACCATCAATCCTAGAAAATGTATTATGCCTGTGAGAAAAAAGTATATAATAAGGAACTAGGATTAGCAAAATTGCTTATATCTTTCAATAGATATATATATATCTGAGAATTCCTTTAATTTTTTGGCTGATGGTGAGATTCTTCTTTTATTGTGTGAAGTTGAACCTTTGGTATCAAGAATACAGTTAAAATCCCCTGCCAGTATTATATTCCCTTTAGATAGTTGTACAATAAGGTCTGGATGCTGTTTCACAGTGTTGGTTCCTATTCCTGGGATCCAATATATATTTACTAACATGAAAATCTTCTTATTTAATTCAATTGAAACAAGACAAAACATTCCTTTATCATCTCTAAATGTGTCAATTATTTTTGGGCTTGGTAAAGAATTGTTCCATAAAATTGCAACTCCTCTTTTTTTGTGTGTGTTCTGAACTTACTAGTACTTTGCATGATTTATTATTTAGTCTGACTATATCCTCATTTATTAAATGCGTTTCTTGTAGAAATAATAATTGAGATTTATGTAGTTTGATGAATTTAAATAAGTTACCCCTCTTTCTCGGATTGTTTAGTCCATTAATGTTTAGAGAAATACCTCTTAGTGAATTAATTTAAAGGAATATAAAAGGTATAAGGAAATTATTGACCAATTTAATTTATTATTGATAAATGTAGGAATACTGTATGACTGATTGCGTTTAAAGTCTAATACAGATGAAAGCAAAATATTATTTGTTTTTTTATCTGTGGTTGAGAACGTCAAAAGAACAAATGATATAAAATTCTGATAATAACAATCCCAAACATTACAACTCCTTAGACCCCACCTGGAGTATAAAACTCCCAATTTGAGTGACATACTATCACTCAAATTAACCTTCTAACCAATAGCAACCTCCATTCAGCAACTGTCTAATAAGATATATATATATATATATATATATATATATACATACATATTGGTGAAATTAATACGGCTTCATATGAAAACACTATACTAGTAAAATATTAGAACACAAGAACTGTAATAAATTAAAACATTAATAAAATGTCTGTACATTAAGTGCAGTTCATCGGATCTGCATAAGTAATAGTAAGATATAACTATAGTTATTCATTTGGAACCTTGCTATAGAAAAAGCAGAATTATTAATACAAGTATTGAATGAGACAATTTTAATCTAAATGCAAAAAATGTAATGAATAAATCATGTTTTATAATGAGAAGAGAAAAAGGGGAAAGAAGAAAAGGGAGAAATAATATTTCCCTAATCATCTAGCTTTAGTGCATTTAAATTTTATATACAGTTTGTTATATTCACCTTAGTATGGCATAAACAATAAATGTCAAACAGTTTAAATTTTGTTCTAGCATAATAATCAAATAACTAAAGCTATAGTTCTACTAAAACTTCAATCCATGAAAAAGTAATCTAACATCCATGTGATCCCATGCATACTGTTAATGTATATATTTACTTTGGTGAACCAGTGTATAAAGATATAACATCTATATATTCTATTGTATTATTATTAACCTTAGTGCATTGACTGCTTAACTTATCACAATGCATATAACTATTCATTAATTGTTCTCTAACAGTTTCAAAGCACTACATAACATGAAAAATCTTTTGAAATAATTACAATCTTTTGAAATAATTACAATAAAACTAAGATAACATACATTTATATTTGCATAATACTAATAACATATGTATATATTATTTGTAGGTGAAAATCAATTTTACAAAATTACAATATAAAAGTTAGTAAAATTAATAAAATAGAATAATGATACTAGAAATCAGACTCAAACATCGGTGAATGTTGCTGTTCATTACTTATGCTTTTCCATTCACTCCCCCTCAGGTTCTTTCTTTAATCGTATCATTTTCAGATATGGGTATGATAAAATGTAGTTTTAATGCATTAGACATCACTTCTCAGTTCTTTAACAAAAAGCAGTGAAAGTAATTCCATTTTCTTATGTGCGTTTGAAGATTATATGCTAATTGAGGTAATCACAGCCAGTTCAAAGTTCAGTCAAATCGTCAGGAGCTGAGCGTCGAGATCAAGAGGGAATAATTATACTTGGAGAGGCTTCTCTGGTCTGGTCGCGAGCCCCTTTAACTCAGGATTACAGTCGAGAGTGTCTCAGCAGGGACAATGTAAGTATGTACTTCAAGTTTGAAGCTTTTGAGCACCTCGAGACTTGCCCAGCATTTACAAACCTGGAATCTAAAAAAAAAAGGGCAAACAAAAAACGGAACCAAACCACCATAACATCCTACATCTAAAATGTATGTATTTCAGTCATTTGCACAGCTACAAAACACAATTTAATTCCGAACCAAGAGAGGGTAGCCAAAACCATGCACAAAACACTTAACACTACTACCCATACAAAGTACCCTAACCAAGAGCCAAAAGTAAAAACCAAAACCCTCCCCAAGTTTAAACCCCCTTTAGAAAAAAAAAAAACCTTTAAGAAGAGGGCCCCCAAAAAAAAACCAAAAAGAAACAAAAAAAAAGAAAAAATTTTATTTTAATAACTAAACAATGAAATTATATTGGTGAATATTAAAATTCAATATGGTTTAAAATTATAAAATAGAATAATGATCTGAAACCACTAAACTTGGTAAAGCTGCATATACTATGTTGACATTATGCCTCAGAAAAATCTTCTAAGAGTCAACAGTTGAATGATAAAAGTCAATTTTTGCTTCCAATAATTAAATCTTTAAAAAGTAAGTAAATCCTCCTGGTAGAGGATTTTAGTGAAGCTACTATGATGTCTCTAACTGAGTTAGAGATCAAAGGAAACCTGGCTAAGGAAGGAAGTGGAGCAACCATGCTGTGAGGTTGAGAGAAGGGATTGACCGGTGCAGCTGACCGGATTGGTGAATCAGAAGATCTGGCACTGGGTCCAGATGCCACGGCTGCACAAAGGTGATGATGGAGGCACGGAACCAAACTTGTCGAGGCCAGTAAGGGGCAATGAGAATCAATTTGGCTCTCAAAGCGGTAGCTTTCTGGATCACCTGAGGGATCAGAGGAAATGGAGGGAAGGCATAAAGAAGTCCCTGGGGCCAATCCTGGGTCAGAGCATCTCTGCGGGGATGGCCTGATAGAGGGAAGAGGCTGAAGAAGTCTGGACATTTGCTGTTTTGGGGAGTAGCAAAAGATGGCAACATGGGCGACCCCATTCCAGAAAAATCTCTTCCGCTATGGATTGCTTGAGAGACCACTCGTGAGGCATGAGAATAGCTCTGCTCAATCTGTCCGCTATAATGTTGGTTTTCCCAGGGATATGCGTTGCTACCAGAAACCGATGAGAGGAGATCGCCCATTGCCATAGTCTGGCTTCTCGACACAAGGGGTAGGACTTGGTTCCGCCCTGTTTGTTGATATACCAAACTACAGACATGTTGTCTGTGTGGACTACAATTGTCCCTACGGGAAGAAAGTCGTTGAGGGCTTGCAACGTTAAAAGCACTGCTCTCATCTCCAGGACATTTATGTGCAGATGGTACTTGAACGGTTGCCACGTCCCATGAACCATCCTGCCCTGATAATGACCCCCACCCGATCAGGAGGCATCCGTGGTGACAGTGGCTATCGGGGACGGAGGTACAAAGCACCTGCCTTGGTGAACCAGAGGCGATGTGATCCACCAAGCAAGATGTTCTTTGCATGTTTGTGTCACCAGAATCTGGTGACGCATTGGGAGTTGCTGGTATGATCACTGTGTGAACAGCATCCACTGAAGGAGGCGCATGTAGAATCGAGCCAGGGGGAGAAGAGTAATGGCCGCAGCCATGAGACCTAATACCTTTAGAACCATTCTGGCCTGTACTTTCTTGCTGGCCAGAATGATCCTGACATGAGTCTGAATGTCTGAAACTCTTTGTTCTGTAAGGGTGGCTCACATCCGAACACTGTTTAAGTTTGCGCCTATGAAGGTAATAGACTGGCAGGCGATAAGGATGACTTTTGAAGTTGACTGAGATGCCCAAATGAGAACAAAGGTCTATTGTGTAATCCCTGGCTTGTATAAGCTGATGCCTGGTGGTGGCTGACAGGAGCCAGTCGTCGACATACGGAAACACCTGGAATCCATGACGCCTCAGGTGAGCCGTGACCACTGCCATGCATTTGGTGAACACTCTGGGGGCTGTTGTGAGACCAAAGGGCAGGGCTCTGAAATGGAAATGACTGGACCCCAGCGGCGGAGAAATCTCCTGGGCGTCTGTGAATTTTGATGTGATAATGCGCATCCTGAAGATCTATTGAGCACATCCAGTTGTCCTTCTGTAAGAAGGGCAGAATTGACTGAAGAGTGACCATTCGAATCTTGTCTTCCTGACAGACTTGTTGAGTCTGCTGAGATCCAATATTGGTCTCCAGTCTCCCGTCTTTTGGGGACCAAAAGAACCTTGAAGTAGATTCAGACTCTGAATGGTCTATTGTAACTGGCTGAATGGCTCTTTTGCAGTAGTTTTGCGATTTCTAACTCTGCAATGTCCCTTAGACCGGGTGGTACATCTGGAAGGGAACTTGAGGAAGGGACTTTCCTCGAAAGGAATTATGTAACCCTTGGATATGATCGACTGTACCCATCTGTCTTGAGTGAGGGAATGCCAGGCTTCTGGGTACAGTGATAATCTTCCCGACTGCCTCCAAGGAGGGACAGCCGGGCAACACCTCAGGGATGCTGAAAGGGCTTATCAGAGAGAGGCTCCCTGTTTCCCTGGTTCTTGGACCCCTCTGCCTCTAGAGCGGCGTCTGTTGTTGTTACCCCTCTGCCTCTAGGGTAAACTGACCACGTGAATCGGCGTGACTCCTTGGGATTTGGAACCACATCTTCCCACCCTTCTGTCCTTTGGGATAAGGCCTAGAAGGGTGGAAAAACGGACTCCAACAGCAGAAAGAGTCTTGCGTCCTGCTCACACCTGGTCAAGGTCTCCTTCACCTGAGGGCCAAACAAAGCTGACCCATCAAAGGGAGAATTTGTGAAGGGCCTTAAAGGGATCCAAAATCACATAGCCGCATCCAGGCTTGGCGTCTAAGAGCCACACCTGTGCCTGCGGCTCTACTCCATCCGCAGCATAAGATATTAGCCGCATGGAGGAGTTAGCAATGGAATTGAGGGTTCCTAGCTGCAAAGCAATCTTTTCTTGAGCCCCTGCAGCTGTAGGATCCTGAACTACTTCTCCCAGCTCCTTCAGGATATCTCTCTGGAGTCTGGTGAAGTGACAAAGATAATTCAGCGAACATAGCAAAGGTCGCTGAGGAAAACATCCTTGCATTACCTATCCATGGTCCTAGAGTCCTTATTAGGAGGATGGGCGGGCACGGAAGGATCTGCAAGTTCCATTTTGGTGGCCGCAGCCACCACCATTGCATCAGCGGGGACACCCTTGGTAAGGAATTGTTTGTCACTAGGGGCAGTGATAAATTTAGAAGGCCTCCTAGGGACTGGCTCTACAGAGTCAGGAGCTGTCCACGCCTTTCCTGCAATAACCTGCATAAGGGGTCGAGGCGGAGACACCCAGGAGGTGGAGGGCCGAGATCCAAAGCCTCTAGGTATACTGACTCATCCTCAGAGGGATTGTTGGTGGGCCAGTTTCCACTCTGTTTTAGAAGTTGTAGGATGTCTGAAAAGGAGACATCCTCAGAGGGGATCTAGGGACCCCTCTGACTCATCAAAGTCAGTATCCGGCGTGACAGACTCGGGAGTCTACATGCTTCCTCTTACAAGTCCTCTTCCTAGGAGGATCTCCCGAAACATCAGGAGAATCCTCGGAAGAGGGGGAAATTCCCAATGGAAACCTGAGGCGAGGATCTCTGGGTCCTGTAGCAAGAGAAGTGGCAGAGATGTCATCAGGTACAATAGAGGGAGGAGCTACGGGAAGAGACTGCTGACTGATACCAGTGGCCAGTACACTCTTCATCACCTCAGATGCTCCTCCCAGGCAGGTCCGAGAGAACCCTCCCAAGAGCTAGGAACTCCAGGGCCACCGAAGGGAAGTCTCCGAGGGCAGATGTCGGAGCCGAGCTCACCAAGGCCGAGGCTCCAAGGGGAAGGCGGGCTCGGACAAGGGTCTCGATGCCACTCACCCTCGGAGGAGACCATGGAAGCCCGACCACGAATCCCTCTAAGGAAGAGGAGATAAGAGTAGGGGCTGAAGGAACAGAAGGGGTATCCGTCCTCCAGCCGTAGCAGTAACCATGCCGAAGACTCAACTCCAAGCTCTGGGGTAGAGTTGAAGGAGGAACTGTAACAGGTGTGGACCAACAGTCGTCTGCTGAGACGGACTGTGTAGCATTTGGGCCAGTACCTGTGACTTGAGTAATCTACTGACCACTCTCTGGGTCATGATCTGACAACCTGGATGACCTTGAAGATCGGCTCCGATGGCTCCGTTCCGATAGAAGAGGCGGGCCGAGCAATGTCGGCTCCAAGGAAGGAGACCTCGACCTCTTCCTGGAATGGGCCATCGGAGCCGATACTACAGATCCTGTCGGCACCGACTTCGAGCCGACAGAGCGTCTCGATATCGGCTCCAGCCGGGCCGATACAGCCACCAAAATAGCGGTGTCGGGCGATCGGGCCGACACCGATGCCTGTGCCACATGGGTGTCGGAGCGATCGAGCCGACATCGAAGTTGTCAAACAGATTCGGCACCGATAGCCATCGGCGGCAGCTGTGGATCAGAATCGGCTCCAGCGGGGCGATCTCGACTCAATACGAGTCGGGCCGAGGCCGCAGGCTTAGAAACAGAAGCCTGGGCCTTGGCAGTTTTAGTTGATTTTTGTGGGCCGACTTGGCGGAGAGCCCTCCGGCAAGAAGACCCCTGAGAATCAACTTATTCGTCTCCTGCAGGACTCTCTGGCTGAAGGAGAGACAAATAGCACAGTAGTCCTGCAGGGGAAGAGGGCCCAAACAATACAGGCAAGAAGTGTGACCGTCTGTCAGAGACATCTTCTGACAGCACGAGTCACACTTCTTAAAACCTGAAACCCTCTCCTTTGACATGGTGCGAAACACACACACACAGACACACCAGTCAAAATTAAATTAAACAAAATACCAAGAGGTATTTTATAAAACACTCAACACACACACCTAACAGGGGATGGGATAGGAAAATTGACTAACAAAAATTAAAAGAGACAGGGATTTCTGTCAGAAAAGGGTAGAAAGAGATTAAAACTATAAAAAAATTAGTTTAAAACAAAGAGGGGCTTGAAAAAACACAAAGGTGAACAACTTACCAGGAGCTGGTAAGGAGATGCCCTCCCAAGCGGCAAACGAGATCTGGGTACTTACTGCCTTGCATCATGGGATATGGGGCTGCCTCGAGCTGGTAAAAGGAGTTCTCGAGCTAAAGCAAGTGCCGAGTCGGAGCCGAGGATCGGCTCCGAACCCATCAAGCAAGAATGAAGGCGAGATTGACAACTTAACATCATTCCTTTATCATCTCTAAATGTGTCAATTATTTTTGGGCTTGGTAAAGAATTGTTCCATAAAATTGCAACTCCTCTTTTTTTGTGTGTGTTCTGAACTTACTAGTACTTTGCATGATTTATTATTTAGTCTGACTATATCCTCATTTATTAAATGCGTTTCTTGTAGAAATAATAATTGAGATTTATGTAGTTTGATGAATTTAAATAAGTTACCCCTCTTTCTCGGATTGTTTAGTCCATTAATGTTTAGAGAAATACCTCTTAGTGAATTAATTTAAAGGAATATAAAAGGTATAAGGAAATTATTGACCAATTGAATTTATTATTGATAAATGTAGGAATACTGTATGACTGATTGCGTTTAAAGTCTAATACAGATGAAAGCAAAATATTATTTGTTTTTTTATCTGTGGTTGAGAACGTCAAAAGAACAAATTATATAAAATTCTGATAATAACAATCCCAAACATTACAACTCCTTAGACCCCCACCTGGAGTATAAAACTCCCAATTTGAGTGACATACTATCACTCACATTAACCTTCTAACCAATAGCAACCTCCATTCAGCAACTGTCTAATAAGATATATATATATATATATATATATATATATACATACATATTGGTAAAATTAATACGGCTTCATATGAAAACACTATACTAGTAAAATATTAGAACACAAGAACTGTAATAAATTAAAACATTAATAAAATGTCTGTACATTAAGTGCAGTTCATCGGATCTGCATAAGTAATAGTAAGATATAACTATAGTTATTCATTTGGAACCTTGCTATAGAAAAAGCAGAATTATTAATACAAGTATTGAATGAGACAATTTTAATCTAAATGCAAAAAATGTAATGAATAAATCATGTTTTATAATGAGAAGAGAAAAAGGGGAAAGAAGAAAAAGGGAGAAATAATATTTCCCTAATCATCTAGCTTTAGTGCATTTAAATTTTATATACAGTTTGTTATATTCACATTAGTATGGCATAAACAATAAATGTCAAACAGTTTAAATTTTGTTCTAGCATAATAATCAAATAACTAAAGCTATAGTTCTACTAAAACTTCAATCCATGAAAAAGTAATCTAACATCCATGTGATCCCATGCATACTGTTAATGTATATATTTACTTTGGTGAACCAGTGTATAAAGATATAACATCTATATATTCTATTGTATTATTATTAACCTTAGTGCATTGACTGCTTAACTTATCACAATGCATATAACTATTCATTAATTGTTCTCTAACAGTTTCAAAGCACTACATAACATGAAAAATCTTTTGAAATAATTACAATCTTTTGAAATAATTACAATAAAACTAAGATAACATACATTTATATTTGCATAATACTAATAACATATGTATATATTATTTGTAGGTGAAAATCAATTTTTACAAAATTACAATATAAAAGTTAGTAAAATTAATAAAAATAGAATAATGATACTAGAAATCAGACTCAAACATCGGTGAATGTTGCTGTTCATTACTTATGCTTTTCCATTCACTCCCCCTCAGGTTCTTTCTTTAATCGTATCATTTTCAGATATGGGTATGATAAAATGTAGTTTTAATGCATTAGACATCACTTCTCAGTTCTTTAACAAAAGCAGTGAAAGTAATTCCATTTTCTTATGTGCGTTTGAAGATTATATGCGACTGAGGTAATCACGCCAGTTCAAAGTTCAGTCAAATACGTCAGGAGCTGAGCGTCGAGATCAAGAGGGAATAATTATACTTGGAGAGGCTTCTCTGGTCTGGTCGCGAGCCCCTTTAACTCAGGATTACAGTCGAGAGTGTCTCAGCAGGGACAATGTAAGTATGTACTTCAAGTTTGAAGCTTTTGAGCACCTCGAGACTTGCCCAGCATTTACAAACCTGGAATCTAAAAAAAAAAGGGCAAACAAAAAACGGAACCAAACCACCATAACATCCTACATCTAAAATGTATGTATTTCAGTCATTTGCACAGCTACAAAACACAATTTAATTGCGAACCAAGAGAGGGTAGCCAAAACCATGCACAAAACACGAACACTACTACCCATACAAAGTACCCTAACCAAGAGCCAAAAGTAACCATCATCACAGTGACTTTAGAACACGAGAAGAGCCACATAAAATAAAACCAGAGATCCATGACCACTAATGTCACAAATGACAACGGTCTCTGCAGTACATATGTAATAAAATATATAACAATAATGTCTCTATTACATGTAGCTATTGTATGTTGCCGCACATCTCATAGACAAAGAGATGCCAAAGAGACATCAATATATATATAAACGCTAACTATACACTACTGTTTAAATATACCAATCAGTTTTGTTTCTATCTAGTAGTAACAAGCTCTATAACACTAGAGCTTACTATAATAACCAAAAGTTGAAATTAATAAATTACTTTAGCAACATCAGGAAACACTAAACACCCTTTTAATTATATAATCAATGCAATAGAACTATTTGATATTCGTTTTAATTAAGATGATAAATTGTAACGTTCAAAATAACAACAAAGGAAAATATTTAAATAGTAACTTACCAGTTGTCTCAGTTTCCTTCTCCCCAACCTCTGGGTTTTATGCAAGTAATTCAGCCATTACTGGTCTTATATGCAGTGAAGATAGGGTCACGTCTTATGTTTTTTCTTTTGTTCTGTACTAATCCATGTTCCATTTTCGGCAAGTCTTTTTGTTCTTGTATTTATCCACTCCATATCTTCAACTTTTGCTAATATTTTGTTTGTTTTAATGTATGAGAGGGCAGAATCTACATCTTCAAATATATCTGTAGTGCTTTGATGAAAGATTTTCAGTCTAGCAGGAAATAGTAATTGTGTTTTTATTTGTTTTTTCTTTAATTTTCTAATCAAAGGTAAAAAGGCTTTCCTTTTAGATAATACCAAAGGAAAATAGTCATTGTCAAAACGTATCAAATTGTCTTTAATTTTGATTGGAGCTTTAGACCAAGCAGTTTTAAGGACAATTTCTTTGTCATGAGAAGATAAAAATTTTTAAATTACAGATCTTGTTATGTTAGTTTTAATATTTTATGATGAAACCAGAGACCTGTGAGCTCTCTCAATTTCATAGGAAAGAGCCTCAGGAAGATCTAAAATTTCAGGTATCCAGGATGACAGAAATCTCTCGATATTATTATTTTCTATATTTTCACCTAAGCCAAATATTCTTATATTATTACGACGGGGCCTATTTTCTAGGTCATCTATTTTTGTTTGAAGTAATGTATTTTGCTTTAAAATCTATGTTGTGCTCACCTTCTTGTATCCGAGTTTCCATGTCATTTAAGGCTGTTTCAATCCCAGAAATTAGTTGTTTTTTTTTGCTGCATATCCTCATGAAGAATGTCCATCTGCTTTGAAGATTTTTTTTTTAAAAGTATCCAGTTTCATATCCAATCTGTCTATTTTGGAAGTAAATTCTTCTATGTTGGTTAATAAAGATTGCAGTTCCTTTTTAAAATTTATGTCAGTATGTGAAGTTTTGGTGAAACTCATGTTGTTGTCTGTTGAAAAAAAGCTTCTTACTGTTGATTTGACAAGAAAACTAATAGTATCAAAAAAATGTTTTTAATACTATCCAAGTATATGTTATAAAGAATCCAATGGTATAAAAATTTCCATTAATAGGATAGAATTTTTTAAAACTTCCTGTCAAAAATAATTTGAAAAGAAAGAGTGAAAGGCTGCTACTCAGAGCTCATGCTAGCCACGCCCCCTCATAATCTTTTTATTTTTTAAAGTGTGTTTCTCTTTCTGTTGTGGGCAATTTCCACATGTAAAAATAAACACAGAAACCAGACACACTCCAAAAGTATTCCCAAATGATCGAAGGAAGCAGTGGAACAATAAAATCTTTTTATTAAGCGATAAAAACACTGATAAAATAACTGCTAAGCACTTTCGTTTAATAAAGTATTAAACTTCATCAGACACCATGTTCTTTACATCACTTCCTTATATACTCAAATAATTCAAATTCATTGGATGAAAAAGATGCAAATCAATCAATAAACCCACCGCCATAGCCTGCTTAAAAGGTACCACATACACAATAAAACCCAATGAATTGTACATATATGTGTGTGCTTTCCAACAGAAAACATTCTAACAGCTAAACATGTCTGCGACAACTTAGAGCATCGGTTTAGATTTTTAGTCATTGATCAGGTTGAAATTAATGAAAAAAAACATGGGGGCTGCTGTTAGAATCTAAGGAACTTAGATGGAAAAATCTGTTTTCAGGTTGACAATTGGCCGGGGATAAATGAGCACAGCTCCATTACCCCAATGCTAAGGTTAAAAGCATTGGACAGAAAAAAACTTTAGCAGTTCACAGTCAGTATATTTCATACACAAGTTTTAGTAATGCTCATTCAGTATTTTATTAAGATTTTTCTGTTGGAAAGCGCACACACATACACATATACAATTCACTGGGTTTTTGTTATGTATGTGGTACCTTTTAAGCAGGCTATGGCAGTGGGTTTATTGATTGATTTGCATATTTTTCATTCAATTAATTTGAATTATTTGAGTATGCGCTTACCAGTTATTTTATCAGTTTTTATCGCTTAACAAAAGGATTTTATTGTTCCACTGCTTCCTTCGATAATTTTGGGAATACTTTTGGTGTGTGTCTAGGAGACTAGTTCACTTTTATTCAATTTCCACATGTGACATTGTTGAACTGTGACTCATAATGATGGAGACGCCATTAATGGTGTAAATCAGTGTAATTCGAATAGTATTACGTACAGCTTTTCCAATATTTCCTTTAAATGCAAGCACTACCATTATTGAAGTAAACTGTATGCAGTTACAAAGTGTCTTAATACTGGGATACATTCTATACTCACGTATTCTGCAGTATTTTTTTTTCTTAACTTCCTGACTTTCAAGTTAAACACTGACATCTCTTTGAAGAAGTCATATTTTAAGTACCTGAAATGTCTAGCCTTAATCACAGAAACACATGGTCAAATGTGTCATACAAGACATCTCCTAAATACAGGGAAGGTGAAGGTGCTTGTGATCATGAGAAGGGGCTGTCATGTGAGCTTGATGGTGACTTGCTGCAATGCCACAACCTGCCTGATGCAGGTTATCCTGCAGACACTGATCTCACAGTGTTGTGAGACCAGGATCTCGAATGACAGGTTCTGCTGCATGTAGGTGAACACTTACATGGCCTGCATGAATGCGTTTGTGTTCATCCCCCCCTTCTATTTCCACTACCTTCTTGAGAAATGCTTATAGTGCGATGTGTCCAGATAGTACCCTGTCCTCTTCCCCTTCCAACACTGACTGGTAATTGAGTCTGGTAAATCTTCACTAGTGTACAAAAATTAGAAGTTATGTACCTACCATAACGTTCCATGTTAGTTGTCTTCTCTCGCCTTCTTTCTTGCTGGATGGGTTCGGAGCCGATCCTCAGCTCCGACTCGGCACTTGCTTTAGCTCGAGAACTCCTTTTACCAGCTCGAGGCAACCCTATATCCCATGATGCAAGGCGGAACTACCTCAGATCTCGTTTGGTAGCTAACTTACCCTGCTAAAGACTATCCTAAAAGAATTAGGAACAATGGTTCCTAAAAAAGGATCCTCCTAACAACATACCAGAGGAAACAATATAATAGGAACTCTCCAAGATCTGTCCAGGCCAGGGGGAAGGAGGGAGGGACGCAAGAAAGAAGGCGAGAGAAGACAACTAACATGGAATGTTATGGTAGGTACATAACTTCTAAATGTTAAGTTGTCAATCTCGCCTTCATTCTTGCTGGATGGGACCGCGTCCCTAGCACCTGTATCCCGGGTGGCTCAATGGAACAGACTCTTGAGAACTGTGGAACCAAAACTGGCCCTATCTCTAGAGGCCAAGTCCAACTTGTAATGAGAAACAAAGGTATGAGGCGTGGCCCAAGTAGCTGCTGCACAAATGGTATCAATGGGTAGTCTATCCTGAAAAGCTGCAGAAGTGGATAGACTCCTGGTTGAGTGTGCTTTAGGCTTAGAAGATAGCTGCTTGCCCCTGAGAGAGTATACATAGGAAATAGTGGAAGTCAACCATCTGGATAAGGTCACTTTAGATACTGGAAGACCTATCCTGTTTTCTGCATAGGAGACAAATAATTGGTCCGATTTTCTGAATTGTTTAGTTCTATGCAAGTAGTACCTGAGCTGACGATGGACATCCAAAAAATGCAGTTTTTGTTCAGCTCTGTCAGAATAGTTTGGGAAAAAGACTGGCAGGTCTATAGATTGGTTAATGTTGGTTTGAGATACGACTTTGGGAAGAAAGGAAGAAAGGGTTAGTTCTTAATGATACCCTTTCCTTATGAAAAACCAAATAAGGGGAACGAATGCAGAGAGCTTGAATCTCGGAAACCCTTCTTGCAGAAGTGACAGCCAGTAAAAATATAGTTTTCCAGGTCAATAACTTCAAAGAACATGAAGCAGACGGCTCGAAAGGAGGTAGTATCAAGGCTGCCAACATTAAGTTCAGATCCCATTGCGGAGGAGGATGCTTTATAGGTGGTTTTAGGAGAAAAACTCATCTGAGAAAAGCCTTGCATAACCTATGAGACATAATGTTATTGTCATGCAGGCCAACATGATACTTAGAAATAGCAGCCAGTTGTACTTTGACTGTAGATGACGAGGATCCTGAATGAAAAACCTCCGCCAGGAAATCTAAAACCGAATGTACAGGAGCAGTAAAGGGGTCAATATTTCTAGAATTCGCCCAAATAGAAAAACGTCGCCACTTGCTAGCATATACAGTCCTAGTGGACGACTTCAAGGAAGAGACTAAAATGTCTCTGACTGAGTCCGAAATCATCGGTAGCCTGGCTAGGGTAGGAAGTGGAGCAACCAAGCAGTGAGGTTGAGAGAATGAATGGCCCGGTGCTGCTGACCCGATTGGTGGATCAAGAGATCCGGAACTGGGTCCAGATGCCAGGGCTGCACCAGAAGATGACGATGCAGAGACGGAAACCAAATTTGTCGAGGCCAATATGGGGCAATGAGGATCAACTTGGCTCTCAAAACGGTGGCTTTCTGAATGACTTGTGGAATCAAGGGAAAGGGGAAAAGCACAGAAGTCCCCGGGCCAATCCTGGGTTAGAGAGTCTCTCAGGGGTTGGCCTGGAAGGGGAAAGAGAGTGAAGAAATCGGGCACTTGTTGTTTTGAGGAGTAGCAAAAGATCGCAACAAGGAGTGCCCCACTTCAGAAAAATCTGATCCACTACAGATTGATTGAGAGACCACTCGTGAGGCATCAGAATGGATCTGCTCAGCCTGTCCGCTAATAGGTTGGACCTGCCGGGGATGTGCGTTGCTATCAGAAACCGCTGAGAAGAGATCGCCCACTGCCAAAGTCTGAGAGCTTCTCGACATAAAGGATAGGACCTGGTCCCGCCCTGCTTGTTGATGTACCAGACTACGGACATGTTGTCCGTCTGTACTGCAATAGTCCCCGTGGGAAGAAAGTCGTTGAGGGCTTGCAACGTTAAAAGCACTGCTCTCATCTCCAGGACATTGATGTGCAGATGGTATTCTATGGGTTGCCACGTCCCGTGGACCATCCTGCCCTGATAATGCCCCCCCACCCGATCAGAGAGGCATCCGTAGTGACTGTGGCAACTGGAGGAGGGGGAATAAAGGGTCGGCCCTGATGAAGAAGAGGGGAAGATATCCACCAGTTCAGATGAGCTCGGCACGACTGTGTTACCAAGATTTCGTGCCTCATCGGGAGACTGTGGTACGACCACTGCGTGAATAGCATCCACTGCAGAAGACGCATGTGGAAGCGAGCCAGAGGTAGAAGAACAATGGCCGCAGCCATAAGACCTAGAACCTTCAGTATAAATCTGGCTTTGATCTTGTTGCTTTGTAAAAGAAGCCGAACAAACTTTTGGATGTCCAGAATTCTTTGATCTGTTAGTCTGGCTAACATTTTGACGGTGTTTAATTCTGCGCCTATAAAGGTGATAGATTGGCAAGGCAGCAGAGAAGATTTTTCAAAGTTTACTGAGATTCCCAAACTCCTGCAAAGCTGTAGAGTGTAGTCTCTGGACTGAAGGAGCTGACACTTGGTGGTGGCGGAGAGGAGCCAGTCGTCCAAATAGGGAAACACATGGAATCCTCGACGTCTCAGATGAGCCGTGACCACTGCCATGCATTTGGTAAACACTCTGGGGGCTGAAGTGAGGCCAAAGGGCATGGCTCTGAATTGGTAATGACTGGTCCCTAGCCGAAAGCGGAGAAACCTTCTGGAGCGTCTGTGAATCTTTATGTGATAGTACGCATCCTGAAGGTCTATAGAGCACATCCAGTTGTCTTTGCCCAGAAAGGGCAGAATGGACTGTAGCGTGACCATCCGGAATCTTGCCTTCTTGACAAATCTGTTCAGATTGCTCAGGTCTAATATTGGTCTCCAATCTCCCGTCCTTTTGGGGACCAAAAAGAATCTGGAGTAGATGCCGGATCCTACCTGGTCTGCTGGCACAGTCTGGACGGCTCTTTTTTCTAGGAGCTTTGAAACCTCCTGTTCTGCCAAATCCCTTTGACTGGGTGAGATGTCTGGAAGGGATTGTAGAGGTACGGGAAACCTTTCGAAGGGGATTTTGTAACCCTCGGATATAATCGACTGTACCCATATTTCTTGAGATAGGGATTGCCAGGCTACTGGGTACAGTGAAATCCTTCCCCTGACTGCCTCCAAGGGTGGACAGTCGGGCAACACCTCAGGGATGCTGAAAGGGCTTCTCAGGAAGAGACTCCCTGTTGCCCTGGTTCTGAGGACCCCCCCTGCCTCTAGGGTGGCGTCTATTATTGTTACCCCCTCTGCCTCTGGGGGTAAACTGACCACGTGTGTCCGGTGTAGCTCCTTGGGCTTTACAGAACCACATCTTTCCCCCCTTCTGACCCTTGGGGTATGGTCTAGAAGGAGTGGAAAACTGGACTCCAACGGCAGAAAGAGTTTTACCGTCCTGCTCACACCTGGTCAAGGTATCCTTCACCTGAGGTCCGAACAAAGCCGAACCATCAAAGGGGGTATTAGTGAAGGACACCTTAAAAGGGTCCGCAAAATTACAAAGCCGCATCCAGGCTTGGCGTCTAAGAGCAACTCCTGTGCCTGCGGCCCTGCTCGCTCCATCGGCCGCATAGGATATGAGCCGCATGGAGGAGTTAGATATGGAATTCAGGATAGCAAGCTGCGAGGCAATCTTTTCCTGAGCCCCAGCAGCAGAAGGATCCTGGACTACTTCCCCCAGTTCCTTGAGAATATCTCGTTGAAGTCTGGTGAAGTGACAAAGATAATTCAGCGAACGCATAGCAAAGGTCGCTGAAGAAAACATCCGCTTTCCATACCTGTCCATGGTCCTAGAGTCCTTATTAGGAGGATGGACAGGTACTGAAGGATCCGCCAGTTCCTTCTTAATGGCAGCCGCCACCACCATAGCATCCACCGAGACACCCTTGGAAAGGAACTGTTTGTCCAAAGGGGCTGTAATGAATTTGGATGGTCTCCTGGGGACAGGTTCCACAGAATCTGGAGCCGCCCACGCCTTACGAGCCACTACCTGCATAAGTGGGTCGAAGGCGGAGACACCCAGGAGGTGGAGGGTCGGGATCCAAAAGCCTCCAGGTATACCGACTCATCCTCGGAGGGGTCAATGGAGGGCCAATTCCCCCTCTGTTTGAGGAGCTCAAGGATGTCTGAAAATGAGACATCCTCAGAGGGGGACCGTGGGGAACCCTCCGACTCATCTAAGTCGGTATCAGATGTAGTAGACTCAGGGGAGTCTGTGTGTTTCCTCTTACACGTCCTCTTCCGAGGGGGTTCCCCTGCAGGATCAGGAGAAACCTCGGAAGAGGAGGAAATTCCCAGTGGGGAAACCTGGGGCGATGGATCCCTGGGCCTGAGAGCAAGAGGCTGGCAAGAGGCATCTGCAGGCACTGAAGAGGGAGGAGCTAGAGGGATGGACCGTTGACCAGGCTCAGAGGCCAGGACACTCATCACCTCAAAGGCTCCTCTCCCTGGGAGGCCAGAACACACCCGCTCCGAAGAAACAGGAATGGCCGGCTCCAAAGAGAGAGAAGGCTCCAAGGCCGATGTCGGCGCCGAGCTTACCAAGGCCGAAGCCCCGAGAGGGAGAGCGGGGTCGGACAAGGGTCCGATGCCACTAGCCCCCTCAGAGCCGACAGTGGAAACCCGACGACCGGATCCCTCCAAGGAAGGTCTCAAGGAGGAGATCGGAGCCGAGGATGACGGAGCCGAAGGATGTATCGGCTCCGGCATCGAAACAATCGCTGTCCCGAGAAGCTCCGGCTCCGAACTGCGGTGTGGAGTCGGAGGAGGAAGTTCAAGGATTGGGACTATAGCCGAAGTCTGTTGAGACGGGCTATGGAGCATCTGGGCCAGTGCCTGAGACTTCAACAGCCTGCTTACCACCCTCTCTAAATCATGGTCAGACAGCCTGGAAGATCTCGAAGATCTGCTCCGATGGCTCCGCTCCGACAAAAGAGGAGACCCCGGAGCCGAGTGGATACTCAGTATAGAAGGGGACCGGGATCTCTTACGGGTCGAAGCCATCGGAGCCGAAGTCCCTAGAATCCCAGATGGAGCCGGGGATATCTCGGCTCCGATGCTGGATAAAGTGTCGGCTCCAGCCGGAGCCGACAAGGCCACAGTAGTCAGGGTGTCGGAGCTGGCCGGTGCCGAACCCACTACTTTCAAAGAAGATGTATCGGCTCCGACGGAGCCGGAGCCACCGAAGGAGGCTTGGACACTGTAGCCTGAGCCTTCTGTGGTTTAGGAGGTTTTCCTGAACCTAATTTAGGAGGAGAACCTTCTGGCTTAAGTAAGCCTCGGAGGATGAGTTTATTCCTCCTTTCCTGCAGGACTCTCTGGCTAAAAGCATGACATAAAGCACAGGAGTCCTGCAGGTGCAAAGGCCCCAGGCAATAAACACAAGAAGTGTGACCGTCTGTCAGAGACATTTTCTGACAGCACTGGTCACACTTCTTAAAGCCTGAGACCTTGCCTTCTTTTGACATCCTAGAGGATGGAAAACACAAACAATCCCAACAAACACACAAATTAATCCCTTACACAAACACACAGGAAGGGAATAACTAATGGGGAATTAGGCCTGACTAAAAAAACTTTAGATAAAGAAATATAAAAGGTTTAAAAACAAGGGAATAGGGTGGGCTGTAACTAACTACAGACTAAACTGACACTAAAAGGGAAAATTAAACCCCTAACTACACTATTTCTTATTTTACAAGAAAAAACTTACCTCAGCTGGCAAAGGAGACCTCTTTCGCTAAGCGGCAAACGAGATCAGAGGTAGTTCCGCCTTGCATCATGGGATATAGGGTTGCCTCGAGCTGGTAAAAGGAGTTCTCGAGCTAAAGCAAGTGCCGAGTCAGAGCCGAGGATCGGCTCCGAACCCATCCAGCAAGAATGAAGGCGAGATTGACAACTTAACATTGGAGACAGACGTAGATGTTCAGTGTAAAACCATAGTACTGATTAATGTGACCATGGCATTATCGCTACTATCTGCCATTTCCATGTAATGCTGGAAATCCTCACATGCACCCTGGAGTCGTCCGCCATTTCTATCAGACTCTCTGTGGCCGTGCACGGAGTCTTAACAATGTCATGACATACATACTGCTGAGCAGCCAATGACTTGTGTGTTATCTGTGGTACTTGTGACACATGGGATGGCACAGTGGTGCAGCGGTTTGCGTTGTTGCCTTACAGAAAGAGGTTGCCTGGTTTAATTCTTAGCTGGGGTGCCTTCTGTGTGGAGTCTGCATGTTCTCCCTGCGTTCATGTGAGTTTCCTCCGGGTGCTCAGGTTTCCTTCCATGTTACAAAGATGTGCGTCTGCAGCATTTCTCCCCCAGCCTCTACTGAAAACGAGCTCATTCCAAGTCGGACTTTCCCAGTAAACAAATGATACATAGATAAATAAATAAATGTCTATCCAGTGCTCCCATTTGAAAAGGTGTCACAGTGGACACTGTTACCTCTGAATTTCTTTCTGAATTGCTGCCATCATTCAAGAGGTTTTCTACTGGGTTTAAAGATACTGGTATAGAGGAGCACATGTTGTTTCCCTATACCAGCTATAGTGCAAAGTCACCATGTGATGGTCTTCATAATGCACTCTCATTTTCTGCAGTGTTACTAACATGTTGTGGGGTGAGATGCTGCATTAAATCTGGCGACCATGTGTCACTTTCCTCAGGCAGTCTCATAAGCATAACTATGTTATCATCAGTCACTCTGCTGCTGGTATTCTCTAAATTTATCAGTATATTGAACTGTTTCTGCAGCTGATCCAGTTAAGAATTAACTGAATAAATTACTACTCAGATACTGGAGTACACTACTGTTTACTGTGCACTGAGGTGTGAAGGACACTTACTATGCACACTCTCTTCAATGTCATTATGTACAGAAGGGGAGGTTTACCTGTTAATAGTAATTGTCAAGTGTCGCATGTTATCATTCCACTTAAACAGTCATTTTTCTATGTAAATATGTTGCAGTGGTCAAACCAATTTTCCTAAGCAAATGTCTTGATGCTGCAGACATGGGTAATAGCAAATGTCCATACTTTTGCTTATGCCAGTGACATTATCATCTGTTTCACACTCACTGGCCTGAATAAAGAGGAGGTATTTCTCATCAGGTGTTACAGGAATAAGTGTTTGAGCCCCCCCCCAAGCAGTGCTATGGGCAACTGCATTCTGTCTTGCCTTCACTCTGGCACATCCTACCATACCTTGGCCCTCTTCCTGCACTGTTAATGTACAGTCCCTTCAACCAACATTATTCATATCTGTAACCACCTGGTTCCAGACCTTTGCCTTTATCAGATTGTCTGGGTACCTCTTTTCCAAAAAAGCACTTGCATTACGTTTTAAGGGCTGCCATTAGGATGAGGTTCTCCTTAAGGTTACAAATGTCCTTTCTCTGCCTAATCCCTGCTGCTGCATTACTCATTTACCTAAAACAACATGCCAAAAGTAATATACATAAACGTTTGATCCACTTATCAGTTAAAGAAAGCCAAATCAAAGATCTGAATATAAAACATATATAGTGTCACAATACCAATATTCATAGAAGTATAGTGCAAGTTCAATTTCAGCTTTTTAAAACGGAGTTGTATTAACCTGCACAGCATTACCAACAAAGGCATAGTAGTACTGCAATCATTTAACATTACCCTGCAGACATATGCCATTGCTAACAGACTTGTATCCTTCCCCTACCATGTTTCTTTATCTATACTGCCATTTTTCACTCATGACAGTCAGAAATCCCACAGTAATGCAACATGTACCCTGACAACACAATACATTGGTGAAAATACAGCACATCAGACTTCAATCACTTCAAATTATGTTCTTATATTCTGTTTAGCATAATCTATAAGTGCTACAAAACAGAATTTCAAAAATATCTTTCACGTTGCCATCATGACTACTTCTCCATACATTCTCTGTGCTGCTGTCATGAATTTCCCATTCATAAATGACATTTGTGTCATCAGTATTAATACTAATCACCTGCATCTGACTGTCAGATCAATGAAAGATATAATTCTCCAAGTAATCATTGTTATTCAACATGACTATCAATTGCTTTCCAATAAATTCTAACAATGTTGCTATTGTTTTCTTACATTAAGTTTTTTTCCTACATTAACGACCACCTATGTCAAATGACCTCAATTTGATATGGCTGTCTTAAAACTATTTACTTAAATCTAGGCTTATTTATGCAATCTGCATGCAAACCAGGATTAGTTACACTCGTCTCTATTATTAGCAGTATTATGCAAGCGTGTAAACTCAACAAATCCATGTAACTAAGCCTTGGATAGCTGTGAATGAGTTGCACACTGCAGCTATGAGCCAAGCTGTCTTCTTGTACGTATGAAGAATGGTAATAAATCTCAGATGTCCCTATGATAAGAAAAGGGAAAATGAAGTCAGATACAGCAGAATGTGCATGGTCCATGCCCATCCTGCATAATGTAACGCACCTTATCATTTCAAATCGCTCAACAGTTTATATTACGTGATGACATCCACAGGAAGATTTATTTATACAGTAAAATAATAAAGGTTGAAAAAATTACTAACGCATTAATGAAAAAGGCTTGCTTAAAGAAATGAAAAAGGCATGACATTCATGTTTATTGTACACATAAAGATAACAACAACATTACATCACATAAACACATTTATTTATTTTATTTAACATTTGTTTACCCAGAAGGTCTGACTGAGCCAGTGGCTCATTTTCAGCAGAGGCCCGGGCAGAAAAGCTCCAAGACACATTTTATAACAACAAACAAAACAAAAACTTAACACTAAAACTACGTAACATAAAAGCAACTTAAAAAGTAATGATTTCACAATGGAATTATATTTATATTGGAAATGCTTAAGTACTCTTTAAAAAATTATCTAGATGATAAGGCAGTTTGTTAAAACCAGACTTGCAATAACAGCAGTACCATGCCTACCTCCCCTGTATGGTAGCTGGGTTTGGTTATAGTGATATTACACCGCAGATGGTGTGGCTCCAAACCTGTGAACCACAACTCTGCACTTATATTCTTCATTCTGGTACTGGCACTTTGAAAGATGGCAGCAGCTGTGAAGCCATGAGGCTGAGCTTCAGGCCAGTCGGACAAGGAGACCAAAATCACGTTGTACCTCTTAAGGGATTTTCAACCTGGAGACAACGGAGTCATTTGTACACAGCATAGAATGGGAAAAAAATGAAATCTGGCAGCAACTCAATGAGCACCTGCCATCCCTGACAGGGATCATCTGCTATGGCCCCCAGTACTGCTGCAAGTACAATGATCTACAGAGGTGCACGCCTGAGCAGCTGACTGAATGGGTAGACCAGGTGACAGTAAGAACGCAAGATATCTATAGAATTTTTACATTTTTTAATGTTATCAGAAATACGTCTAAAACATGTGCTATAAAAATATTGCAAAAATACAGGTAAATAAATGAAGAAATATATGTGTATCTATGTGCAATCCAAATGTATCAGTAGGCATAACCATCTTTAAACAGAAATGCATCAGAGGCATGTATTTGTGCTGCTAAGCTTTTGTGCAGAAATTCAAATGTATATTTATGAGTAAAGAACAAAGAATATATGCAAGTATGCACACATAAAACTGTTAAAGACAAGATGTAAATCTGCAGTAGTGCACTTATTTTTCATGTGTGTGTGTGTGTGTGTGTATGTATATATATATATATATATATATATATATACATATATACATACACACACACATATATATATATATATATATATATATATATATACACACATATATATATATATATGTATATATATATATATATATATATATATATATATACACACACACAAACGCATACATCACATCTACAAGCATTTATACACAAACAGAAAATAACATTTGGATTGCCACATAATTCCATACACTATAGATATTAGTTTAGCAATTAGTCGTGCTACAATCACGCAGTTAAAAAAAAAGATTTGGTTTGTGTACACCACAAAATATGTATTAATATAATAATTGCATAAGACATTCATTTCTTGGGAGAATTCCTCTATGATAAGTTGTGTTTGTACAGGGGAACCAGGCAAGGGTGCCCTCTTTTCCCTTTCTTATCGGCTTTATATTTACAGCCACTGACAAAGAAAATAAGGGACTCAGAAATGGACGGATATAATTGTTATGGTAAGCAAGAAAAGTTGGCTTTAATTGCAGATGATATTGTTTTGTACCTTGTCAATCCAGAAAAGGACATCTGAGTGTTGTGGAGCATTTTGAAACTGTTGTCTTTTCGGGATGTATGAAGCTAAAACAAAGACTATAGCTGTAAATTGTGTACCCACATATGAATTGGTTCAACAGTGTCCATATTTATGGATACATGATAAGATGAAATATATGAAATATTGCTTTTATTATGTCAGCTAAGGATATGTAGGAAGATACAGAATAAAATATAATGCAATAACTAAGAAACTGGAAGCTCTTGTTTATGGATACTCTTAGTAATATACAAGCAGTGAAAATGTTTTTAGTCCTGTTACTTTTATATACAGAGGTCAGGCATATTTGTATCATCCAGAGAAGTTGTGGACAATAACTGATAAAACATTGAAGTAATTTATCTGGGATGAGAAGGGGGACAAGTTGATCCTTCCAACAGAACAAGGGATTTTGGGATTACCTGATTTGAAGGGATATTTTAGAGCTACACAGTCAAAGCTCATATACACAACACAAGCAAAAGTTTATAATTCAAAATGGAAAATGAATGACGGGGGGGTCCAAGAAATATAGAGAGATTGGAATTTTGGATGCAGATCCTTAATGAGAATAACAACCATACATGGAATTTTGGATGCAGATCCTTAAGGAGAATAACAACCATACACAGCATTTATCCATAAGGTGGCAGAAAGTATTTTAAGAACTAAGCCAACATGAGAATGGAGAAAGTAGATTTTGTTAATAGGGATAACAGCAAGAAGGGGTGCAAAAAATAGGCAATGATGGCTGGAATATACTGGAGCAAACTGGCAAAGAAACCAAGGATTTCAGAGCAAAAACTACAGAGTAAAAGGTAACACAGTGGAATGAAGCCAAGAAGATGTTTGCACTGAAGGCAAAAGACTGTCTTCTCCATCGGGGATTGATATGACAGCATAGGCAAAGAGAAAGGGATGAGGTAATCTTGCGCAAAAGACCTACACCATAAAGTTTTTAGGTACAGCTGATTTTAAAAAAGTGATAACTGGTAGGGCATTATACAATATTTCATGATAAATATAAGAACTGTAAGAATCAATCAGAGAAGGTCAGAAAATATTTGTAAGAAACTGCAATTTACAAGAGAACATTGGATGACATATGTACGGCTCCCAAGTATGCAACAAAGACCAGATTGTTTAGGATGTTTGCATGGAAGTGATTGCATAGGTACTTTATACCTAAGCAGACTTCACATTATTTTTCCTCGGGCAGATAGCAAATGCTGGAGTTGTGATGGGGCAGAAAAATGTAACTGGGAACATATGTTTTAGAAGTGTAACAGTTATCAGGTTTTAAAAATCTGCCACAGAGTACTCTGTCAGAATTACTGGGTGAATAAAATGCCTGTAATTAAGTAAATTATTCTTTTCAGCTAGGGCACAGGATCTCAACTGCCTAGACATATTAAGGCCATTTTAGTTTAATTATGTTAGCTGCCAACAAAAGCAATTACTAGCAAATGGAAATCAAAGTCTCAACCAACTGTATTTGAAGTACTGAATATTATAAAAGAGAGAAAAGGAATTGGAAGATGGGTCTTTAGAAAAGGGAAGGAGCAAATTAAATAGATACTGTGTGAACAATGCATGCAGAATAATGTTCAGGAGGGGGAGGAGTGAGGTCTAAGGAAAGGAAAGAATTCAGCAATTTATGTAATGTTGGACTGATGACAGTTACAAAGAAAATATTTGTGGTGTATAATGTATATAAATGGAAAAAATTAATATGCTTTGTTTTCCTTTCTGATAATGTCTATTTGCCTATGTCTTAAGTGCTAATTTAATAAAGTTGTTTAAAAAAAATTTCTTCCAAAATATTAACTGCACATACAAGATGGCCACCACATACTAGGCAGATTGGTGGTGGGGGTTGGGGTTAAAGTAGCAAGTGAATGACCAGCACAAAGGACACTGAGGAACACAATGTTTACTTACTTTTGTATAGATTTCTATTTAATTCCCTTAAATACTCAAATCTATTAAGCAGCAAATTATCAAAGCACAAATTGCCATGAAGCAATTCTAGTACATTCCTCTGTATAAAGTAAAAATGTTTCTTTGCTGAAAGTTAAACTGGAATGATGTCAACTTCCTTTTAATTGTTACATTTGATGCCTATGTACAGCTTGTCTCTTTGATGGGAAGTAGTGTGTTGCTTCAGGCTAATTCACATGATATAACTTAAAACGGCAAGTAGAGTATGGAAAACAGAATCCGCAATGGAACTGTATAAACAGGATGCACAAAATACCCATCCCCCCAAAGAGGCAAGCTGTACAGAAACATAAAATATAACAACTGGAAAGAAATCCTGCAGTCCTTCAACTTCAACTTGTATTGAAGAAGAAATAGTTATTTGCACAGATGGATTATGCACAATGAAAAGTATGAAAATATGTGCTTTGCTGTTTTCCTGCTTAATAAATGAAAGCACACAGCATAACTCAATAGAAATGTGTATAGAAATAGGCCTGCATTAAGCAAGAATAAATTCAGTACCTTGTGGAATAGTAAAAATAATCATGTCAGGTTCATTGTAAAACTCACGAGACAGTTAAGCAACCTGTGTTCTCTATGCAGTGGAAGAGGAGACATCTTATAATATAGCACAGGAGAATGTACAACTGTGTAAGTACACTTCACGTAACAGTAGATGTTCAAATGATCAGTGCTACAGTAGCCTTGGCTATATGGTGAAATGGCCGATAAATTAACCTTTATAGAGGAATAAGAAAGGCCATAGGATAATAACTCAAATATTGTAACACCAGAAAACAACTAGCCATGAATGGGTGTTGGTTATGTTGTTGGTACCAACTAGAAAACCCTTCTCCATTTGATAATATATGATTTTCTAGTAGCTGGCTTTCATGTCTCCATATGCGCCTGCTGCACATCCTCAGTAAACAGGTGCCTTAAAGGAGTTAAGATTCCATCATCCAGTCAGTCAGTTGAAATTGATAGATGTTAGGTGTATCAATCACCCCTGCTCTTGTGTGAATAGATCCAGTCTGCGAGGAAGCTTGTGGTTACTGCCTATGGCCATTTCCAACAGAAGGGAGAACCACAGTCACCTGGGCTAGAAGACAGTTGCACACTAATCTTGGGGGATTCCTTCTGAATCTTCAGAAGTACCTAGGATATTAGTGGAAAGGGTGAAAAAGCATATAGGAACATTCTTATCCAAGGAAAAGAAAAGGAATCTGACTTCCATATCTTCTTGCATGGAGTCCTGGAACATAATCTTGACAGTTGATTATATGAAGAGGCGGCACAGATGTCTACTTAAAGGACTTCCCACAGATGGATCAAATCTTGGAAGACCCTCTGATCTAATTTTCATTCATGAAAGCCTGCCCTGGTCTTGCTCAGCTTTTCTGCCAAACAACTTTGCTCTGATGAAATGCAGGAAGCCTGTAGAGCGAGACTGTGCTGTGAAGCTACATCCCAAACTAATATGGCTACTCTACAAAGGTGGTACAATCTAGTTCCCTCCTGCTTAGTGATGTACCACATGACTGTGGTATTGTCTGTAACATCTGTTTGATATGTATGTGCTTGCATCCATCCTTGGTGTCCCACACATCCTTCACTTTTATCCCTCCTGAAACTACTCCCCAACCAAAGTCCAAAACATCTGTGGTGACTGACTGCTTTGGAACAGGGACGGAGAAGGGTAGATTTAAGAGCATCTATTCTCACCACCAAATGATTTCTCTTATAACAAACCCCACCACAGGGATTTGAAATGAAAAGGGGTGTTGGTGCTGGGACCAACAGACTTCAGATGCCACTATATTTTTCTCATGTGGAGTCATGAGAATCAAAGTCATGAGACCTAAAATCCTGAGGTATTCCTTCTCAATGACCAAAGTGTGATATGGAGACCTAAAATCCTGCGGTATTCCTTCTCAGTGACCAAAGTGTGATATGAAAAGCCTTACAAATAAAGATATAGAATTATTTTTTCCCCTGTGGAAAAAAAAACTCTTTGAACTGAGGTGTCTAGCTGATATCTCAGGAACACAATTCTGTCTGAAGAGTCAAGAAAGAGTTTTGAATGTTCTCTTGAAATCCCAGCTTGTGTAAGAGATCACTAACCTAAGAGATTCCTAACACTTTGAAAAAGACTTTGCGAAGATAAGCAAGTCATCTAAATATGGAAAATGTGGACACGCTGTAGTCTGCAATGAGTTATGACTGGAGCTAGACACTTTGTGAACACTCTGTGTGCAGTAGATAATCCTAAAGGTAAGGCAGGGAACTGATAATGTGATACAGGTACACAAAACCTTATGATATGTTCTGGATTAATAGGGATGTGATGATAAGCATCTTTTTAAGTCTAGTGTTACCAGGAAACTTGAAAGGAGGTAGAGCTAACAGGTTGTGGAGTGACATTTTGAATTTGGACACTATTACAAACAGGTTTAGGAAATAAAATCCAGAACTGGTCTCCAAGCATTTTCTTTCTATGGCAACAAGAACTTCCTTGAATAAAAACCCTTCCCTACATGGGAAGGAAAAACTGGTTTTGTTGCTCCTTGGGACAGCATGTGATGAAGAACTGGTGGAAACAAGAGTCTGATCTGAGTGAATGATACCCTGGAAAGGAGGAATTTCCTCTCACTGCCATCGGTAACCTTGATGAATGACCTCTGGAACCCACTTGTCTGAAACTATCTGTTGCACAAGACAAAACTGGATATTTGGACTTTTTGGAAGAAAAAAAGAGGCCAGGGTGGGATGGGGTCACAGGGCCTCTTGAATAGTCATTCAGATTTGTTCTTGATTTAGAGAGGTTTGAAGCTTCTTTTTGGAACCCAGTGTGTGATGAAAGGAGATACTGCCAGCCCAGCTAGCTGGAATTTTGTAAATAATTACATGTCATTGGTGAATACAGAAATGATTTATATAAGATGCTTGTGTTATAAATGTATTATAACTGCGTCATGTGTATATTAAACTGCTTGTACAAACGTGTGTTGAAAAGGTATTTATAAAATGCTTGTGTTTAAAATGGATCCACAGTGTGCCCTACTGGAAGAGAACAGTAATGTACATGCACTATTGTAACTGTTTAAATGTACACATTTTAACAGAGGAAACAGTGAAAATTGGAACACAGGAGGTTAACTTCAATCCAGCAAACTTCAGAAAAATAACTGAAATTAAATTACTTTATGGGTAGGCCATAAAAGATGGTATCTTCCAGTTTTCAATGCAGCAAGATATACAATGTTTGTACTAGGAAACGTTCTGTATTGTCTTTAGGGTGAACTAATTACTGGTCTTGAAAGCATGAAGGAATGCAATTGTTTTATGACTTCCAGCAACTGCCAGAGATCTGAGGAGAAGCCCTTGTCTGTATAATTTTACAGGCAGATGCTAAACACTGCCAGCCTCAGCCATGGGGGTTTTGGCCTGGAAACTAGTAGAAGTCAGATGACAAGAAGTGATGTCATCCTGCTAGCTATCACAGCAGTAACATTTGAGATATTATTTCAAGAAGTCTCTTAGTGAGACAGAGCATTCTGTCTTGGAACTGACAACAACTAGAAGATCAATTCACCACATCTGCCTTGCTGTTAGTAGGTTCTTAGATTATAGTATAATTCTCTTAGATTCAGTCAGTAATACAGTGAAGCTTAGTTTAGACATTTTTCTTTATTTGAGACTGTCCTGCAATGTTATTTTAAATATTCTGGTGGTTTTGAACTTGATGTCACTGTGAATATATATTTAGTAGTTTCTTGTTCTTTTATTAGTTATTATTAAATATATGAAACCTAACATTGTGGCTGATCTGTGTAGAGATATGTAAGTTTTGAGAGTACTTGCATACTTACTTGGTGAGACTGTGTGGGCCACTCCTAACAGCCTTGCTCTTGGTCAAACTACCATTTGTATTAATATTATACAGTAAAATTGGATACCCTTTGTTAAGAGCCTTAAAGTAGCTGATAAGGGGTTCTAGTGGCAGTGGTAACCACCTTATAGTCTGGGCAGAAGGGGGCATAGCTAGTAAACCTGTGCCAGCCTTTCCCAGGTGTGTGCGTGTGTGTGTGTGTGTGTGTGTGTGTGTGTGTGTGTGTGTGTGTGTGTAAAAACAAATCTCCAAGGGTGTGTGTGTCAGCTACTTGGACAGGGACATGAAGCACTGTTTGGACAGAGAGAGTGTTGAAGGACTTGGCTTGGAACCCTGGCTAAGGACTCAACTCTATAGCTGTGCCAGTGGGGAGTCTTACTGGGGATCAGGAGAAAGAGTGAGAAACCAGCCCTGGACTGACTGTGGTCTCTGTGTGCTCTTAAGGGAAATTGCACTTGATGCATATAGCTGCATCTGGAAATACTGTGTGTGTACTTGTTATCCTCCCAGTGAACGTCCCCCATTGTTGTCAGTGGTGAGGATTGAGGCTCCTTGATTACTGGATTGAGGCTCCTTGATTACTGGTCCAGTGGTACGTCATTACACCTCCTTGCCATTTCTTCTTAAGCGACTGTTTAACTGTATTTTTTGAGACTGATTATTCTGCTTACTGCCAAAAACTGGATGAGCACTTAATAAAATCCTTTAGAAAATTTGGAAAAGAAGGGTTGAAAAATCTTAGAGATTTCCTTAGACCAGCTTTCCCCTTTCGTCACACTATTTGATCACCTCTACATCACAGTGACTAAACACCAACTCTCTATCCAAAGAGGAATTTAAAATCTCATTTTTAACATTGTCTGGAAGTCTCTGAGAATGCAGCAAGGTACCCTCTGCAAAACAGTACCAGTAGCCACAGCCCTGGAAGTAGTATCTATAGAGTCATGCACACTGTTAACAATGGGTAGTAACCTGTGCAACAGAAAAGATTTTTCCTCACAGGAAGAAAATGCAAATAAAACATTCCTCATATTTTTACAATTAGTCAAAAGGAAATTGAACATATGAGCCTGACAATTCAAAATTCTGAAAATCAAAACTCCAGAAGCATACACTTTCCCCCCCATACTTAATGTTCCCATCCTTATCAGAAAAAGGAGGATTGGACTTAATGTGATTAGCATCATTGGGATCAACTGAACTTAAAGGTGCTGGGTCAGGTTTAGGAAGAATGTATAAAAACTTAAAAGACCAAGGAACTTTATTCATTATATCTGCCTTTTTAGGGGAAGCTGACGGACTATCTGGAAAACTGCAGGCACTAACACACATACATACTGTAAAGCATATAGAACATGAAGAATGGGTGTAGGTTCTGGAAATTCATTCTATAACAACTCTTACCTTCCAAGGGACTGAGAAACCTCATTCTTCTTCCACTGAAAACACTGGCACATTCTAGCAATAGTTTCAGAAAAAGAAAGACAGAAACTGAGCTTTCCCCTGAGCCTGAATCAGAAATCAGAGAAGAAAATCCTGCATCTGATCCTTCATCTTCCTGTTCAGTTTCAGAATCTTGAATCCCTTCAGGAGAAGAGGTATTCTTTCTTTCTCTTACCAGAAGCTACTTTACAACAAGGATCAACAGCCTGGATTAAACCCGGAGTCATACCCAGTAAACTACTCCTGTCCAAGGGAATTTGAGGAGGAATAGACACATGTTCAGGCTTCCATTTCTTTTTGACAGGAAAATAGGTCCATCTGTGTTACTAATGGCAGCAGCATCTTCCTCAGGGATGGGCACAGCATTCTGACACAACAGGAAAGCCTTCCCTGTTCCCTCTCCCAAGACCGACCAGAGTGGCTCTACCTTGCCCACTGAAGGACAATAGCCACAGAGGACATTTCTAACCCCCAGACCCTACTGTCTGCACATACTACACTAGAGGGATCTGGGATAAAAGGTAAGTGGTCTGAGGTACAACAAATGGCCACAGCATAGTCACCCACCTGCGTCTGAGGCAAATTGCTAGCCTGCTGTGGTGACAAGAGCCATTTGCTTAACTTTTTGTTTTTGTAGACAGAAGGACAGACCATGGAAACAGTAGTTTGTTCCATGGTCAAGCTGAAAATGGAGCCTCTTTCCTGGGGAAGACAAGCAACAAATGTCAGTAAAAACTATACATCTTTAAAAGTTATTTTTTTTCACAGAAAAACACAGTAGAAAGCACTTAAAAACACATTGTCAGTCCCAAAAAAGTAAAATAAACACAATTTTTCCAGAGAAAAATGGTTTTCATTTACTGTACACAACTGTTAAACTAACAGGAAATGCCAAAGAATGCTCCCATTACAAAATATGATAGTCTTGTGACAGTCCATTAAAACTTCAGCTCCTAGCTTTATAACAACTTTCCTGATGAAGATAATGATAAAACACAAACAATATTTATAAAATGGAAGGTTTTCCTCATAAGGAATTTATCTGCCCACCAAAGGAATTACTTGAAGCCATCTATTGATCCTTGAAATTCTTAGAGGAGTGTAATTTCGGTTGCAGAAAAGCTATGATGGGCTTGACGCCCAAATATGCCTTGTCAGCTCATCTCAAGCTGCCTTACAGTTTGGGTGAGTGGAAGGTGTCCTGAAGCTTTGTAATCTGGCTGTAGGTTATATCCATGCAGGATATAACCCATATACAACTGCAGCAGTGATCAACATGGTGAACACCAGTAGACTGAAAAGGCTGACGGATGGTGCTCGTGGGCATGCAAAAAAATTTATTTCCATTAAAAATGTTACATAATAAAGTACGTTTTTCCTAAGTTTTAAATATTTTGTAACTATAAATACGGAACTAATTCATACACAAAAATAACAAAAGAAGCAAGATGCGTTCAATACACTATTACAGCACAATCCATATCGGCTAGAAATTTCAAATGTATTAACTTTTTGTATCAGAAGACTGTAAATGTATACATCCCCATCAATTCATATCAATATATTGATTGTTCTGTTTATTGAATCATGTCTAAGAATTTTGAAATATTTGCATAAACTTTTAATAAAAAATAAAAAAAAAAATCACTGTACTATAAAGACTGCACTGATGCATTACATTATGAGTGAATTTATTGTCATCATTTTTTGTTTGTCTCTCCTCCACCCCTTTCTCATTTTACTTTAATTATGCATTCCTTTACACGTCTTTTTTTTTTCTCTATGTTTCTGTTCATTTTTCTACTAGTGCAAAATCCACAGAAGTGCCACAACCATGTTAATCCCAGGTCAGGGAATGTTCACTATGCCCGTCCAGTGAAGACTTCACAGGGTCAGGATAGGAGCACCAATCCTGTAGGTACTCTGGTATGTGGCAGCCCAATAAGCCTCAGAGACCATGGGCTTTAGGACTTGGTTGAGAATATGGTAGAGCAGGTAGTACAGAAACATCTTCAGTCAGTCCAGGATGCTCTTCATCAGGTTCAAGACTCACTGGCCAGGTTGGCCCTAACCAATGAGCCACCACAGGTCCATGCACCCTCAACATTGGGATCCTCCACTGCAATTCCATCAGGCAGGGTAAACAATTGAAGTCCTATGTACTGGGTGAGATCTCCCTGAGCTCAGCTTGTTTTCACCCCCTCATTCCCTAATCCTTTCCCCTATATCCTCTAACCTGCTTCCTAACCAAACTACCCTCATAAATTTAAAAAAGAAAAAAAAAATTGAAAAACAGAGAAGTTTATCCTTGCCAAAAACATAGTACACCCTCCTCTCCCACCTCCAGCACAACCTTCTTGATGTGTTCCTGTTTCCCACTTTGTTTTAGCTCAGCTTCTTCAATCTTTCCTATCTTCCCCTTTCCACTCTTTAAAGGAACCAACATGGTATCCACACAAGGATACCCCAATTTAAACACATAAAACCCCTTTATCTTATTTCAAAGTTAATAATAATAGGTATTCTACATGCTGCTTGCCTTAAATGCTTCAAATGTGCTTGCGCATATCCATGATCATTTGTAATAGCCAAAAACTTCCTTAATTAAATGAGTACTTACACTTTCATAGTAATTCACACATACTTAACGGTTAACTTCAGCAAGTCTATGCATTTGACAAAAGTGGGAATGTTTTTTTAAACACCTTTGCGTTTACTTTCTCAGATTAGTGCACCTGCATACTGGAGTAGCGGAGCTCTTATTAAATAATCACTATGCAAATACAAACCTCAGGACTATAGATACCACCCTCTGTCTTTAGATGATGCAGTAACTTACTTCAATACAACCTTCCTCTCCACATTAAACTTCTTAGTAAGTCAGTGCAGGAAAAAAAATTAAATCCTGCACCACGGCTTACACCAGATATAAAAATGCTAACGCATAACAGGGAGATAAGGCATGGAAAAATGGCATAGAAAAAAAAACAATTTGCAACAATATTGACACTCATGTAAACTAAGAATTCTATCCTAAAGGCAAACCTAGCCTAACCACAACTACAATACTAGTCTACAGGAAAACCACTGTAAAACTCCAAAAGAGTTTTGGACAACAGTCAACAAACTTGCATTTGGTCAAGAATCACAACCCTGCCTACAACATAGCATGCAGATTTAACTTACACTATACAAATGTTGCCAAGTCCCTTAATAAATCCACTGTATACAATATATCAGTAAATGAAATGGAAGGTGACACTATTGCCTTCTCACTAGGCACAAATCCTACCACCATGAAAAAACAAAAAATATTAAAAAATGAGAATCTGCTTCTCTTACAGCTGAAAATCTCTCAGTAGAATATCTTAATACCTGAAGAAACAATTGCACATCAAATATCTATACTCACAAATCACTCTCTCCAAAAAACAAATAGGCCCCACACTCTAGAAACAAAATCCTATAGTATTCCCTTCCATAAAAATGGCATTACTTTCATAAACTACACTCATAACAGGCAAAATTGTTGCATTCCTATGTTTAGGCCTGCCCAAAAGCTTTCGATGTAGTTTTATTTTCCACACTGTAACTTAGACTCAAGGAACTACACCTCACAAACAATATAACCAAACTAATTTAAAAGTTACCTCAGCAACCAAACAAATTCTGTACTATGGACTGAGGAGCTGTTCATTCCACAATAAATAAAATTATGAATGCCATAACTTCCAGTATTAGGAAACGTTACTATTTTTATTTACTTACAAACAAAAATGCATGCAGTTTCGCACTCAGCAAATATAATCCAATATGCAGATGACCTCAACACCAATATGTGCAGCCTCTTCAGTCGAATAACTCCAAGATGACCTGCAGCATTCCTTTGCAAAAACTGAAAACTGGCAGGAATAATCAAAACTGTTCCTAAATCCACATAAAACTAAAGTAATGGTATTTCACCTCAAACTCAACAATCAGTCAAACAATTGCAACTCAAAAAAATTATCAGTTAATAGTATTAGAAATGAGCTTGTACAAAATACAAAACTTGTGCGTGTAGGTGTAATAGACAACAAATTAAGATTTCATCAGCACATGCAATTGTACAGTTCAAAAAACTAACTACAAATTTGGAATTCTTTATAAAGTGAAAGTATTCCTAACAGAATATGCACACAAGACTATAATTCAGGCCTACCTACTTCCTTGATTCCTTCAAGCCTCATCAATTTCCACTAAACTACAGTCCTCTCCTGGATTCTATCTGTCAGCCAGTTTGCAACCCACCTAGTGATATAGAAGTTGATACCTAGCTTAGTGAGTTTTTCTATGATTCCTGAGTGGGGAATGGTATCAAAGGCCTTGGCCAGATCAAGGTAGGCTGTATGAACCACCTTGCCTTCATCTACAGCTCTGGTAACTGACTCAAAGAAGTCAACCAGGTTGAGCAGGCATGATCTACCCTTCACAAAACCAAACTGTGTGGGATCCCGAGTTTGGAGGTTCCCTATATCTTTGTTTATTAGGTCCATGACGATACGTTCCATAGCTTTGCATATAGACTTGTCAGGCTAATGGGGCGATAGTTCCCAGGGTCTGTAGTCACTCCTCCTTTGTGGAGAGGGATGACTGTAGCAGTGCAGCATTCAGTAGGGACAAAGCCTGAGGTGAGGCTGTGACTAAACAGGGTACACAGGTGAGGCGCCAGTTCACTCTGTAGTTCATGTAGAACACAGCCAGGTATATTGTCAGGTCCTACAGAAGCTGTATTCTTGGACTTGGACAGTGCTGTTTTAACCTGTGCAGCAGTAATATTGGGTGCCTGGCAATCTACTGATATTGTGATTGGTCCTTTGGTGGGGAGAGAGGGGTAAAGTTGGCACTGAATCTGTCGGCTAGTATATTGGCTACATCTGTTGGCTTGGTATAGGAGATCCCATTGTGCAACAGCTCCAAGCAAATATGGGTATTGCCGTGGTATATGACTGACCCAGCATTCTTTGAAATCTTTGAACAACACTGAACCAGTGGTAAAGCATAAACCTGCCGTAGAGACCTAAACTTATACCATCAGATGACTTGACAGATACCTAAACCAACATATCCTCAGTTTCTGGAATAGTCTGCCCTTACCTAGCAAGTAGAATTCTTCCCCAACAATTATTAAAAGCATGGCTGGATGATTGCATATTTTCACTACAGGTACGCAGAGAAAGTCTGCTAAATGGGAGACACTGTTACTTTCCCATCAGTACAAGGTGATGTTGCCAAATTTCTCAATTATCTCCTTGACTATAAGGTTATCGCTGTAAAAACAGTACCACAGTCCCAACAAAGCCCAATCGGGAACCAAATGTAGAAAAAATATTTTATTTAAAGCATATTTAAAATCAGTTAAGTGCTTTCATCCACATCTAGTAGACTTCATCAGAACACAGAATGAAGTTAACAATTGGTTTATATATATATATATATATATATATATATATATATATATATATATATACATACACTTACAACCAATCGAAGAACAGAATCAATTAAATTAAATAAATCATTAAAGTGCACATGCTGAGTAAAACTTGTTACTGCATTTTAAAATGTTATAAAATATAATTTAAGATACAACAAAGATAAAACAGTTAAATGGGAGAATATTTAAATTGATAAAAATATTTAAATTAATAAAAAATAATAAAACAAATAATGACATTAGTCTTAACATATTATATTCTCATTTCAAGTATAGGCTTTATTGTGATGCTGTCATTAATGCCCGGATGCACTGTGCATTTAACAAAATTTGCCATTTTATCTCTCTCCCCTAATTTAATCCTAATATTCCCTCCCCTAGGGCTGACCTTAACCTATTCTAAAATGGCAAATTTGAATGTATCACAATTAGGGCTTGCTGCATGGTGTCGAAAAAGTGCATTACTTGTGTCATTCTTCCTAATACTGTAATAATGATCATAAATTTGATTTCTAAGACACCTGTCGGTTTTCCCAACATAATAACATGGACAATTGTCACATTTTGCCAAATAAATAGCATGTTTTGTTCTACAATTACCCTTTTTAAATCTAACTAGTGTGCTATTAGCATCACCCAATACTAATGCGTTCATTTCCATTAGGGCAAAACATTGATTACACTATCCACACTTTTTCGTACCCTCCTGAGTTCCTGAAGTATTATTACTAGCCTTTCCAGCTTCAAATAAACCTTTAAGGTTGGTGCTAGTCTTGTACACGAACCGTGGTTGGTCCCCTAATTTTTCTTGGAACACCTTTATCACATCCCAAAATGTTCCAATTACTCCCTATAATTGTAAGTAACTACGAAATTTTATCATTGAATGAGATGAATATAGGGCATCATCGTACAGATATGTTTCTTGAGGAATTTTTTCTTAACAGTAGAATTGATATCAACTTGTACAATTATTTGAAAGTTACATCTCCTGTTTTGGTGACAATAGTAGGTATCCCCAAGATATATAAAGACGTTAAGGATCCCCATTTCGTCCAATAATTTCAGGGAGTAAATCAAAGACTTTTCCCTATGGCACGGTGATTGATAGGTGGTTAAAACCCATATATAGTAAAGTCCCCTCACATTGTTATTGACTCTTGGGACTTTTTGGGCCATCTTAAATATGATTTGTGGAATGAAAAGTTAATTTTAACTCTTAACGTTGTCAATCTTTTTTCTAGCATACCCAAGGAAGAGGGCATGACCAGATTTGGTAACAGTATTCAGAAATATTCGCAGTTTGCCTGGGGGAAAGTGGCCCTTATACTGGATTTCATGGACATTGTCTTAAATTATAATTTTATATATTTTGAAGGTGAACATTATATGCAAACGAGAGGAGTAGCTATAGGGGCAGCTTGTGCCCCCATTTACGCTAATCTTGTGTTACTTAATTAGGAGGAGGAACACATCTTTAACCATGTATTGTTGAAATATGTGAGCTGCTACATGCGTTTTTTGGATGACATTTTTATATTATGGAATGACTCTATGGAGAACATTGAAATTTTTATGCATGATATAAATGTAGTTAGGGATTATTTCAAATTTACATATAGTGTCAGTATAACTGACATTTCATATTAGGACACCTACATAAGTATTACACCTGATGGTTTCAACTCTAGGATTTACAGGAAGGAGACTTTTAGTAATTCGTATCTTGAAGTTTCTAGTAGCCACCCTATGAGTCAGAAACGGAGTATACTTAAAGGCCAATGTATTCGAGCTGACCAAATGACCTCAAATTATTTGGAGATGGTTAAAGAGATGGAAATAATAGGGGATATGTTTAGAAATTGAGGTTACCCCAATAAATTAATAGCGGATACTTGTAATTATGTACAGCAGGAGTGGGGCAACAAATACAAACCCCTTTTAGGAGTTGGAATTGGGCAAGATAAAGAAGCATGGCCATGTATTACAGTTAAGGACGGTTCTAGTAATAATAATTATAGTAGAGCTTGTATTTTAAAATATGGTCCCCATATAAATGATATACATATAATTATAGGGAGTAATTGGAACATCTTGGGATGTGATAAAGGTGTTCAAGAAAAATTAGGGGACCAACCACGGTTCGTGTAAAAGACTAGCACCAAAGGTTTGTTTGAAGCTGGAAAGGCTAGTAATAATACTTCAGGAACTCAGGAGGGTACAAAAAAGTGTCGACAGTGTAATCAATGTTTTGCCATAATGGAAGTGAACACATTAGTATCGGGTGATGCTAATAGCACACTAGTTAGATTTAAAAAGGGTAATTGTAGAACAAAACATGTTATTTATCTGGCGAAATGTGACAATTGTCCATGTTATTATGTTGGGAAAACTGACAGGTGTCTTAGAAATCAAATTTATGATCATTATTACAGTATTAGGAAGAATGACACAAATAATGCACTTTTTCGACACCATGCAGCAAGCCCTAATTGTGATACATTCAAATTTGCCATTTTAGAACAGGTTAAGGTCAACTCTAGGGGAGGGAATATTAGGATTAAATTAGGAGAGAGAGATAAAATGGCAAATTTTGTTAAATGCTGCAGTGCATCCGGGCATTAATGACAGCATCACAATAAAGCCTATACTTGAAGCGAGAATATACTATGTTAGACTAATGTCATTATTATTATTTTTTATTATTTATTAATTTAAATATTTTTCATCAATTTAAATATGTACTATTCATCTCCCATTTAACTGTTACGTCTTTATTGTATCTTAAATTATATTTTATAACATTTTAAAATGCAATAACAAGTTTTACTCAGCACGTGCACTTTAATGAGTTATTTGATTTAATTGACTCTGTTCTTGGATTGGTTGTAAGGAGATATATATATATATATATATATAAACCAATTGTTAACTTCTCTCTGTGTTCTGATGAAGTCTACTAGATGTGGATGAAAGCGCTTAACTGACTTTAAATATGCTTTAAATAAAAGATTTTTTCTACATTCGGTTCCCGACCCGGCTTTGTTGGGACTGTGATACTGTTTTTACAGCGATAGTCTTACTTGTTTTACACTTTTGGAGTTATTTCGCTGTATCGTTTTGCTTTTACGTGTTGACTATAAGGTTGTTAAGAATCTATGAAAACTGCATCAACCTCAAAAACTGCAAGGTCAGGTTTTTTAAACAAAGTAATATTTTTGTGTTAAACAAAGCACAGCTTCCACTCTTCAATGTTATTCATTATGAAAATTAGTAAACAGTAAGGACTGTTAAGAATTTAAGGTGAGTACAGGAATTATTTGAAAGGATCATTATCAAGGCATGTGAATAAGGAATCCAACATACTGCAATTATCTGACATGTTTTGCCACTGCCTACAAGAATGGTAAGTCAACCATTAGCTAGAATAATGAGTTCATGATAAACATCACAAAGTTTTCTACATCAGACTGCTGTTTGTCTTGTTTCAGCAATGCATCTGATATGATCAACTGCTGCAGGTTGATCATTTTACTGGAAAGAAAGACTTTAATACTTAAATAGTTTGGAGGACCTGTAATGGCTATTTAACAGAAGATGACACATCAGAATCAACAACATTGTTGAAAATGACAATTGTCCTTTTTGGGTCCGTTTTCTTCTATGCACTCATTTGCGACACAACTGCTATATCCATATTTGCATGTAAATCATCTGGAAGACATCAAAATAGGAAGGTGGCATACTGACCTCTTGTTCAGTTTCTGGCTGGAGTGTCTTCTGTGTGGTCTGCATGAACAGCTCTGTGTCTGTGTAAGCTTTCACTAGATGCTCTAGTTTCCTCCCACACTGAAAAGACATGAAGTTATGAAAACTGGCAGCTCTATAAATTGCCTTTACGTGTGTGTGTGTGTGTGTGTGTGTGTGTGTGTGTGTGTGTGTGTGTGTGTGTGCATATCTGTCGTGAACACCTGAATATATGTGTATTTTGCAATGGACTGACACCCTTTCAAAGGTCACTTTTCCGTATTCTGTTTGAGTGCTGGGAAAATTTCCAGCTTCCTAGCAACAGTGAAGAAGGTTGTGTGGGAACCAGACAATTAAAATCCAAACAGACTGTAAAACAGCATCAGAGAAAGACAGAGGTGTATTACTGAAGGCCTGTCTTGGCAGATACTGCTGCATGAGATCAAGCCAGACCTATCAACCATACCAAATTCCTCGATATTTACCGGTTATGAAGGCAAAATATTGGGGTGCCACGAATTCCTGAGTGGCACCCTTAATTTCCAAATTTCCCGGTATTTTTTTTTTTTGTGTATTACCACTTTAAATCTTTGGCTGATGTCACCACACATCACCAGCCTATAGGGGCGTGCGTGATGACATCAGCTACTGCCTGTTGGACTCTGTGGGAAATAGGGAACAGCAATGGCCGGCGGCATAACATAAATTTTGGAGTCCTCCAGGTAAGAGGTGCAAACACGTTGAGCCCATGTTATTATTGTTGTGCAAATTAGCTTTATTTTATTTATCTGCTGGCCAGAACAGATACACTGTGCAAGTTCGTTCTGCATTATACATTTCCATCTTTATCTGTGTGTATTACTGCATTCCATTGCTGCATTTAGCTGGCCAGCCAAGATACTATGTGCAAACTCATTCATTTATTTAGTGTGTGTGTGTTCAACCGTTGCTCATTCATTTATTTAGTGTGTGTGTTCAACCGTTGCTGTCTCTTAGAGAAGCATTTTAACTGGCTCTTTGCTGGCTGTATTTAGAGTGTGTTTAACTGTTGCTGGATCTTCACTTATTTAGTGTTCAACTGTTGCTGGCTGCATTTAGAGAGAGCATTGTAACTGGCAATTCCGTTGTGCATTTCCATCTTTATCTCTATGCACTTCTGCATTCCAGTGCTGGATTTAGCTGGACAGCCGGCCATGATACTGTGTGCAAGCTCGTTCATTTATTTAGAGTGTGTGTTCAACCATTGCTCATTCATTTATTTAGAGTGTGTCTTCAACTGTTGCTGGCTCTTACAGAAGAATTTTAACTGGCTCTTTGCTGGCTGTATTTAGAGAGTGTGTTCAACCGTTGTTGCATCTTCATTTATTTAGTATTCAACCATTGCTAGCTGCATTTAGAGAGTGCATTTTAACTGGCAAGTTCATTGTGCGTTTCCATCTTTATTTGTGTGTATTTTTGCATTCCGTTGCTGCATTTAGCTGGAGAGCCGGCCAAGATATTGTGTGCAAGCTCATTCATTTATTTATTTAGAGTGTGTGTTCAACCATTGCTCATTCATTTAATTAGAGTGTGTGTTCAACCGTTGTTGGCTCTTAGAGAAAAGTGTTTTAACTGGCTGCAGGATGCATTTAGAGAGTGTTCATCTGTTGCTGCATCTTCATTTATTTAGTGTTCAACCGTTGCTGGCTGCATTTTAACTAGCTCTTTGCTGTAAGCTCATTTTTGTGCATTTTAACTGGTTTTGTCTCTGTGTGTGTTGTATGTAAAATGCCACAGTTAGGTATAACTGGTGGTTAGGGTTGCTCAGGCTCAAACCCTTTACCTTGGGTACAAGAAGCAAGAACCTGAGTTCTCCACCCATACTACCACTTCTGATTGAAGGAGTTCTAGCTCGCAACTGTACAAAGTTTCACAGAATGTCTGGAATGTTGGCTCATACTTTTGGTCTGTTCCTCTGGTGCAGTGGTAGTGTTGTTTCCTCAGACCAAGAGGTTCTCTAGTTCGATTCTTGCCCAAAGTGCCTTCTTTGTGGAGTCTGCATGTCCTCCCTGCTTTTGTGTGGGTTTCCTCTGGGTACTCTGGTTTCCTCCCACAATACAGACATGCATCTGGAGCATTTCTCCCTGGATTTCTGCTGAAAATTGGCTTTGCTCCAAGTTGGACTTTCCCAGTAAACAAATGTTAAATAAAAATAAAATTTATGGTTTTCTGGAAAATCAATGAGAACTTAATTCACTAAATTTTGATAGCCATTTAAGCTTCAGTCTTCCTATCTTTCAGGAAATACATGGTAACACAACATTTTATTCTAGCAACTTTCTAAGATTATACAAGTAATGTTTAAAATGTGTCCCCGGTTTTAGGCCTTTGCCCCCCCCCCAAAAAACATTTTGGCTTTTTCCTGATTTATTGTGCTGTACAGTTCTTCAGGGAAAGAGAAGTTTAGAACTGCTTATGCAAAGGTAGTATACTTGCTTTGGCTGCAGAAGGCTGTGGGTTCTACTCCCACAGTATGTAGATAGATTGTTGATACTGTACTGTGTTGTACTTTTAAAGGGGGTGGATGCTGCAGTCCTGAGAATGTCCCCCTTTGGTGGAGATACCTAGTAACTATGAACCTATCAGTTTGCCATCCATTCCCTATTGAAATATTGCTAGCTTATTTTTTAATGCAACATAGGCAATTTATTCTTCAAAGGCAGCAGGCACTTTACTTGTAGATGAAGCAATGAAATATAAAGTTGTTTGCTAGCAGCAACCTCTTCATTAGTTACAGGTCTCTAACGTGGAATTGTTCAGATGACTTTTACTTCTGCAGAGGTTGTCCATATTTACTGATACTGGTGGACTGTAGACGTTTGAGTAAACTTATGATGGAAATGTTCTGAATTGGGCAGTTTTGTCATTATTGGTTCATGCATTTTGTTTCATTGCTTGCTGGAAAAATGTTCAAAACAATAAATTTATAATGTGCTTTAACAAGTGTGCTGTATTATACAAGGAATGTAATTTAATACAATCAGGAAGGTGTATCAAAGAACACATGTATGTTTTGTGTGCAAGGGGCCTATGATTTGAAAACAGTCCAAAGGTAAGCTTTATCCGCCACTGGCCAGATGCATTTTCTTTGAATGTGCATTTTAATGTTGTTTCATTGAATCTGAGTTTCAAGGGCAGAGAAGTTTTAATGATAAGCCTGTTTTCATTGTGAGACCGTATAGGTTTGTTTGCAGATGTCTATTAGTGTTTGTACTATAAAATGTAAAATAAAGGTTTTAAATGAAATCCAAATAATCATCGTAGAAGTAAAGCAGTACACACACTACAGTGTTTATGGTAAATGGTGCGAAAGAGTGGGACATTGGAATGGCTGGGGGGAGGGCCCCATTCAACCATGATTTCATGGGGGGAGGGAGGGCAGCAAACTCACTCTACGCCACTGATCACTAGGCCATGAAGAATGACTTTTGGAGGTTCTAGCAAACAACAATATTCTTTTGCTAAGATTAGAATATTGCCTACCATTAAATGCCCTACTTTTACCATAAAACCCACATACTGCAAGTCACCAAAAACAAAACCCCAAAGTTCATAATCTTTTCCCTTCCCAGTAAACATCATTGTTGCACATTTCCAAAAAAATGGGTTAGCATTTACTACAGGGTCTGAGGCCATAATCTGGTTGTCTGCTCTTCAGTTTGCATTTGAAATTTGGCATCCCACAATTCCACTGGAGTGGGTGAGGTTACATAATTATGCATGCAAATTTTATGTTAACCAGCATACAGATTTGCACCTATTTTTCATGGGCCTTTGTCCAGATTTTTGATGTTTCTAGGATGAAAGGTATGGCTCAAGCTCTAAATCTTAGAATTAACACAGACATTCATTTATTTGGCTAAGACTAAGACTTTTCCTAAATCTGATCATCTCTTTGTTTCCTTTCATTCTAGGTCCTTAGGATTGGCTGTGTCCAAGCAAACTATTTCTTATTGGATGTCTAAAGCCATTTATTTTTGTTATTCCTTTCATGGTAAGAGCCTTCCTTTTTCTGTTAAGACTCATTCTAATAGAGCTGTTGCTTTGTCTGGTGCTTTTTTCAAGGGGTTAAATACTAACTCTATTCTTAAGGACTTCTGTGCATACATTTACCAATCACAAGCTGGATGGAATTTCCAGCGCTAGAGCTGGTTTTGCTAGTGCATCCTTCATGAGTTCTTAGAAGGCTCTGCTGGTCCTTCCTCTTCCCACTCTTCTTCCTGAGCTTTGGCACTCGCCCTATTGTAATGAATACTGCAATGGTGAAATGGAAAGACATAGTGCAGTTGTGTAAAAATCTTACCATAATGGTAGATGTCCCTCTCTTTACTGTTGCAGTATTCACTCCCTCCTTCAGCTCCCTGGTCCATTTCTTGTCTGGATGTAAAGATTACCTATCCTTTCCTTGGAATGGCATTCCTACTGGGGCTCTCAGTTCTGAGGATAGTACATCTGGACATCTAATTTATGCCCTACACTATGGGAGGAGCATACGTGTGACATACGTTGTACTTTAAAGCAACCTAAAGGCTTTGGTATACTGGCCGGATGTCTGCCTGCCCTTGGCAGGGATCCCTGCCATGATGAATACTGCAACAGTGAAATGGAAGGACATCCATCACTGCTCTTACACTGCTTATTGGCTGCACTCTGGTTCTGCTTACGTAAATACTGGTAGTGGCAGAAGAAGGGATACCCTGATAGAAACAAGTAGCTTAGAATTGTTAAGTGTTAAACTCAAATTGTGATCCTGTTTTTTGTGTGTGTGTGTGTGTGTGTGTGTGTGTGTGTGTGTGTGTGTGTGTGTGTGTGTGTGTGTTTACTGGGGAACTTTTATCTTCAGGCCACCACTTAAAAAGGGCCTTAACCCTTTGGATATTCCCAGTAATAAAACCAAATAATTTAATAAATAATATGCTTGTTCTGAGTTTGCCAGTAAGCTAAGAAAGATCATATCTGTGTTCTCTGGTGTCCTTGAAAAGCAGTGTGTGGGTCAGTGGAAATTCATGGCTGGTAACATTACACATCTTGGAAGAGTATAAACGGGCATAATTACAAAAGGTACTCCCCAATTAAAGCACGGTAAAAAGGAGACTGCAAATCACTTCATATATCACAGGCACACTTTCTTCTATTACTGCAATGGAAAAACTGATTCCACATCACTAAGTGGAAAATGAAATCAGATCTACTCTTAAGCTATTTGCCTTGGTATCAAGTCAGTATAAAAAGCAATAAAATCACCACACAAAACCAAACGGCAAATTCACACAAATTAAGCAGCCCTTTACTGCCAAAACATAATGATATGACTGTTAAGCAAAATTGCAGAATGGGTGACCTGTAGAATGAAAAATGGGTCTGGTGCTTCACTGCAGCATATCAAGCTGCTGTGGAGCTTGGACTGAAAGTAACCTAAAGGTGACGATTATTTTACTCTTCCTAAGCAGTGTTTTTGCCGTTTAGTGAGTGTAAAATAAAAAAAGAAGAAAGAAAGTGTATGTATGTGTGTGTGTCTGTGTGCATGAGTGCATTTGTGTATAAGAGTGAGACCAAAATCAATCAAGCTATTTTACACTTGCTAAGCAGTGTTTTTGCTGCTTAGAGAGTGAAAAAGTAAAAGCATTAAAAATGAAAGAAAATGATGTATGCGTGTTTGTGTATCTGCATTTATGTTTGTGTGTGTGTGTGTGTGTGTGTGTGTGTGTGTGTATATGCGCTTGCGTGCATGAAAGCAAATTTTTTTGAAGGAAATAACATCTGAAACTCAAACATATGGCATTATTTAGTGACTTCCATCCCAAATGACTGGCAGCAAACCACACATTTTAGGAGTAACTGACCAAAACACGAAGTAAATGTATGGATACTTTATAACATGTTATACTTTGAATGTAAAATACTTGCTCCAAC